>NC_090879.1:48191740-48216740 GCF_036669935.1 Montipora foliosa
GCGGCCTGAGCAAAACATGGTACTTGTAGGCCCCTTTCGTTGAGGCAAGGTAATGTTTCTTCACTATGGCCTCTGGTAAGTTTGTAACAATTCCCCACCAATCTTTCCGTTCAGCTCTTTTTTGATGCCTCACGATGAGTTAATAATGGCCGTTTTACTACTTCGGGAATTTGAACAACAAACTCCGCCATTGTTGAAATTCAGAGCACCTCTTGCATACCGGCTGGTAACACAACCCCATCGGCGCCGTTCATATGAAATGCCTGATTTTGATTTGCTTCTGGTCGTGGGCTGCTGTGAGAACACTTAGAGATACGGTTGATGACTCAGGTTTACTCGGGCTTATGGTACTGGTGGGGGTGGGTGGTAGATTTTTACTTCCGGCATTGAAAACAATGGTTCTGATAAAATTCACTTTCCAAAAAATGCAAATTAATCATTTCTCCTGTCATTCACTCCCAAGACTTTCCAAGGGCGAAACAATGACATGCCGAAAACTATTCAACAACAGTACAGAAAGTTCTTGATTCAATGAAGAATTTGCTAACGTGGTTGAATTGTAAACTGATCAAATCATTCATCTTCTACCGACCTCTTTTTCGTGTGACCTTTTAGCTAATCAATATCGTTGCCGTCAGATTTCAGGAGACCTCTCTGCATCTAAGTTTGAGCATAGAAATATACACATTAATACAGGGCTCGAAACTGCGACTGATGCAGTCACAAAAGCAACTAAGGGAATTGTGACAAGTTTTGCGACAAAAACAGTCACGTTCGTCGCCAAAAAATCCGCGGATTACCGTTCACTCTGTCAATTTCAATAAACGTTTTTAAAATATGCCAGTGTTTGACAGTTGTGAAATGTTGGTGGTTTTTTCTCCGCATTTCAAGATATGGGGCACTAATGAGAGAGTTGTTGTTTAAAGTACCACCTAACCACAAATATCTTTGTGTTGCTCAGGAAAATCTCTCCTTTTTCACAGGCAAATTTTACCCTTTCACCTGATCCACGACTGAGCTTCTAGACTCATGGGTAAAATATTATCCCTGATCCGACATCACAAACTGCTTCAAAAGATTGCAAACATCTTTTAAAGCAGCTTGTGAGACCAATTTGTCTTGGTCACAAAATAATTGAGGTTAGGTGCACTTTAAAAGCAATAATGTTTAGCTTAGTGCAAATTCTGGTGCAGGGCGGGTGGAGTTGGCACCAAGTCTCCGTCTTAGGGTCATGCTGGCACTTCTCTGATTTCCTCTCCGAGTCACCTTCCTGGCAAGGCTTGACATGAGGTCATTAAGCTCTCTGCTCCCCCAAGGAAGAGGTCTGATGCAGAGAATTCTTGCTTTCGTGCATCAACATCTGAATCTGAGTCTCCTTGGTCACAATTATCAGAATCATCTGTTATGGATTCTTCCCGAAGACATAAACTCATTGTTCATGCAGGGCAAATATCTTGCCTTGTCAGCCTCTGCTATAGTGCTTGAGTGTTTTAAGGCATTGCACCGCTTCAGCCGTTTCTATCAAGCAATAATTATTAGAAATAATAATAGCGGAGCTCTGCGCGCATGTAGCACCATTGTTAAGAAATATGGTAACCCATCGATGCGAGACATCTTAGTTTTAAAGCCATGACGTCATCAACCGTAAGTACGTACTTACTTACGTCTGTCCGTACGTCCACTCCTCCATGTATGCCAATCTGACCGGGTATCATGCTAGTTTACAGCATACATCTTTGATATTAACACACCTGTCAAAACAAGGTATCCGCTGACCAGTTTCACGTGACCAAGCTTAAAGCTCACTAAGGTGAGCTGTTATTTTTTTATGTTGACACTGACCAGGTACTGATTTTCCATTGGATTGCAGGCTCAACCCAGGTTAACTCACCTGAACATAAGCGAGGCTTCATTTTTCGCATGCTTTCTGTTGCTCAACACGGGTACATGGCCATACTTCATATCAACGAAAGTTCTTATACAGTCAACGCTTCTCGTGTTCCGGTGGAAAACGGTTTGGAAGATGTTTTCTTTCTGCATTTTTCGCTTGGTTTCAATCCAGTTTGACATATCATGATATCTGTGGTCCACACTGGTGGCTACGCAAGTCAAGCTTCGGCGGAATTGTAAACTTAAGGCGGAGTGTTTATTTTTAATTTGCTTAGAGCTGCTTTTGTCTCTGTATTTGCAATGTTTGGCATATCTTTATAACCAAGTGTGACACCCTGTATGGAAAATAGTTACAATCCCAACAATCCAACGCTTGTTACATGAAAATGATTGTTCGCAGTTCTTAACCACGCATCCTAAAATTCAAGGATAAATTTGCCTGCCCTCAGGCAATCAAGGTAGAATACACCGTACCTTTTTCAGGGTGATAATATTTTTGACATGTAACATGATGCAACCATGAGCTTTACCTTAAACCACAGAAGCCTCTCTGAACAAACAACCATCACCAAATTATCTGTGGCCTCCTCCCAGCGTTTAAATTGAAAAAAGTTCACAACGGCCTCCTTCACTTGTGAAAGGGCCCTAACATTGTTAGCCTCCTTGAGCTCTTTGAGACTGATTTCCTTCTCTTTCACCTACATGTAACAAGTAAGACACCAATTGAAGTTATAAAATGATTTGAAATTTAAAATCTTATTGTCAAATAGGCAAGTACTACAGTCGAACCCCATCCTGAAGAAGACAGAAAAGGGATAAAATTTAAAAAAATCTCTGCTAGCGGGTTCTAACGAGAGATTTATCACGACTGTGCCCGAAATTCCGAGTGATGTAGCCCTATATTTAATCTCTAGATGGACGAAACTCTGTTTTGTAGAACGTAGGTCATCAAGTATTATTTAAATGCTTCTTTGTTCACATTGAGATTATCAAATAAAGAAGCAATTGGACAAATGCGTTTGGCAATGTTTATTACGGTATAATGAGATCAAAAGCTAATGCCCTTCGCAGCGAGACGACTGACATAAAAAAGCGATGAAGACAATAAGCAGTCATTAATGTCGCTTGCTTATTAAAGCGCTTGGAAACCCAGCCTTGTAAAGTCCACGCTAAACAAGATTGATGTGGAGGCTTTGAAGAGAGACCTTAAAAAATTTGAGGAAAATCATCCTTTGGGAGTGTCAAGGGCATGGGCTCAGTGGCTGCAGGAAATTGAAAAACCTTTGGAGATTCCTGATCACTGGGAGTGGCCTTTAGAAATTCTTCAAGGTTGTTCTAAAGTGCAGAGGCCAGTGATTGAGGCTGTCACCATTCCTGATAATTTGCAAGCCATGCGTGACAGAGAAACAGTGGAGACTCAACAGGTGTGTTTCATTGTTATGGCAAGTGATGGTTAGTACATGTATCATGAGTACCAAATACAGGCTTGGCACAGTTTATGTGTATCCCGTAGATTTTTGAGGTGTCAAATATAACTATACTAACCTAGGACCTAGTATAATTTTGCTATAAGAGGAGAACGAGAAAGTGGCCCAGAATTCTTCCCTACACCTTGATACATGTACTTGTAAAAATGAAATTGGTTACAAGAAAATTGAATTATACACATCTGCACATAGTTATTACAATTACCATGATCTATGGAATCTCGTTTAGATCTACACTGGACATACAGGCCATCACGAGAGCGGGAAAACCCAGTCGAAGCTGTTGATGACTGCTTGCAGAACATTGAGGTGGGAACTTTTGTGGCAGTCTACCTGACCAATTATGATAAAGTGCCAGTAATTGGAAAGGTTCTTGAAGTGACTGAAGATAAGGTGAAGGTCCACTACTGGAAAGGATCTTTTAAGGGGAAGTGGAGTCCCCAAGATGTGCCCAAAAGGCAGACTCCATGGGTTGATGAACTTCCCAAAACTTGCATTATCTTATGTTCATTTTCATTAACTGAGGACAGCAGACTACTGCCATCTACCAGGAAACATCTCCAAGATGAGTATGCTAGGTTAAAACAGGAAGAGTAGCATTGATTACAACCCACCCATTCATTTTTGCACGATTTTATTGGCTACTTTACATCATGTGGTGGACACCTATCATGCAATACCCCCATCTGCGTTGATATTTGTTCAGCGATAATGTTTTTTGCAAAAATTTAAACATTTGTTTTACATGACAGGTTGTCAAGTTTTTGTCCAATCACAGTAATAATTAACTTAATTAATTCAATCAAATGTACTTCTTACATCAGTTGCAAGCATTCACATAAATGGATTTTTCGATCAAATTGTTGCTTTTTTGTGAAATTGAATGGGAGGTTTATAAAGTAATTAAAGCCCTTCCTGGCTTGCTGGTACAGTTGCTGAGAGATTTTTCTCAAAATCTCATTTTGCTCTAGAACCTTCACTTCTCAGCCAAATATTCATTTTCCAGCGGTGGACATTATCAGCCGACATACCAGCCGCCTAAAAGGGGTTTACTTCCTGTTATTTATGATACCTTTCACTGCAGCACTTGGATCCATATCTGTAAGTTCTTTTTTAAAAATAATTTGATCCGCAGTCTTGTCTTGTGAACTCGTACGATTAACATGGTTGTGTAACTTACCGTTTTGTGTGAATGGACAAGAACTATTTTGCAAAGCAAAAGTCCCTGACCTCTTCTGTTTGGCAGCAGGTTTTTAGATACCCTTTACATAGAATACATTGCCCCACTGGAAAGTAGAAACTGCAAATTATAAATTTTAATTCCTGTCCTCATCATCATCCCTGGTGTGAAGTGCAGCAGTGTTCTTGAATGTTTTCGGTTTCTGTTTTATTGCAGTACTGTGTTTCATATTCCATGTTTACTTATTTTATATTAGGTCTTGTTAAGCTTGTAAAATAAAAATTATAATTTCTCATAAAATTATTGCATAAAGCAGGCTAATTCTGGCAGAGAAAGTGGAGTGAGTAATCTAACGGTTTTGGGCAATTACAAACTTTCTTGTCCTAATACTGTATGTAGGTACTGTTCAGTACTGAACAAATGTTCTCCGTTTACTGCTGTGATTTTGAGGTACATACATCAGTGCAGTACAGGATTGTGTACAGTTTATAGCTGCATACTTCTGTGTCGTTCGAGACTAACGCTAATGACTTAATCACTGTAATATGAAGATTCTAAACTTATAATGGCTTACATCACAGTAGCTCGTTAGATTGTGAACATTTTCGTTGTAAGCGGAAGCAGATCGAGAAGCCACCGCGTAACTATACATTTGATATTTAAGACCTTGTTTCTGCTTTGTAATTATTACTTATGAGGACATACATATTTCTTAGATTTCGAACGCACTCCTCGTCACGTATGCTACTGAATAAAATGGAACTGTGATAAGCCTGTGTTTGAAACCGATGGTGTTAAAGGATCGTGAACAATGAAACATTCGAAATCCGTTTAGCAAATAGTAAAACCTCCGTGGGCAAAAAGATGTCGGCCGTGGAAGAAGCAAAAATCATCCGAAGATCTGCTAAAGGAAGATTCACAAGAAAAAGGAATGAGCTTCTCAAATCTATCGCTGACAAGAGAAACAGAGAGATTATCGAAAGCAATTATTCTCAGCTGGTAGAAGCATGGGGACTCTTAGAAAGCAAACACGATTTATACGCCATGTATTTGACTGACGAAGAAGTAGAAACTGCCGATAACTGGATAACGGAAGTCCAAGAATCATTCACGGAAGCTATGACTATGAAGATGAGTTACATAAACGACATAGTAGCAATAGAATCTAGAGAGCGCGCAGAAGCAGAGCATGAAGAAGTGAGAAACAAAGAGCGCGAGCAAATACAGAGAATAATTGATCAAACAGCTATAAGAAGAAGCACGGCACAAGTTGTTTTTGAAACATCGTGCCAAAGCGTTATCAACATCCTAGAATCAGATAAGGGTACGATCTCTACCATCCAAAAATTTGAGCTCCAACTTGAAGAAGCATTTAAGGAACGCAAACAAACTAATAAGGAGCTACTTAATTTGCTGACACAAGAATCAGCAAAATCTGAAATCAGATGGATTCACGATATTCAAAGAAAGTACAACGGGATAATTGAAAAACTAGATGTGCAAATTGTTAAAGATGAACAACTAAAGGAATCAAAGCAAGCGATAAAGGAAAAAACGACCAACCTTAGCTTGGAGAAAATAAAATTGCCCAAATTTGATGGTGAAATACGAGAATATCCACAGTTTAAAAGAGATTTCCAAAGGCATTTTGAGCCCACCTTAGACAAAGGCGATGTTTCGTACGTCTTACGATCCTGTCTCGGTAAAGAACCTTACGAAACAGTAAAGAGTGTAGACGATGACATTAACGAAATGTGGAAACGCCTCGATGATAAGAACGGAGACCCCGCCAAGGTTGCAGATGTGATCATTGACAGTATTCGGCGAACCAAAATCATCAGAGAAGGAGAAGATAAACGACTCGTCGAATTTGTAAACATGTTGGAGGACGGATACAGAGACCTAAGAAGACTTGGACTTGAGGCAGAGATTACAACGACCAGTTCTGTAAGCATTATAGAAAGGAAATTACCGATGGATATAAGGAGAGAGTGGGCTCAATCAGTCAGCTCAGATGCAAGTATGGTTGACAAGATGAACAAGTTTCCTAGCCTTTTACGATTTTTACTAAATCAAAAGAGAGCCATAGAATATGATTGTGCCGCACTTCGGGCTTACAACTCCAACACGGCAATGTCTAAAGCAGTCGCGCACCATGCAACCGCGAGAGAATACACTGACGAAAGACAATCGAATTATTCTAAATGCTTGTTCCACAACAACGCTGAGCACTGGACAAGTGAATGTAAATTATATCTGTCCGAATCAGTAAATGGAAGAAAAAGAATGTTAAAGGAAAAGGGTGCGTGTTGGTCATGCTTGAAAAGAGGACATCGCATACATGATTGTAAAAGAAAAGGAAATTGTGGCATAAACGACTGCGCGGGAAAACATCATAGAACCATCCACGAGGAAAGAAAAGAAGTCACAGCGTCAGCAAATATCTGCAGCAACTCACAAATCGATACATGTCTCCTGCAACTGCAAGAATAAAAACAAAGAGAGGATACATAAACGTCATGTGGGACAACGCGGCTTCCATATCACTCATCACAAACAAAAGGGCACGGGAAGAGAAACTAAAGGGAATACGGGTAGAGCTGTCTATCGTAAAAGTGGGTGCGAAAAGCGAGAAGATTGCATCAGAAAAGTACCGGCTATGTCTCATTGACAAAAAAGGCCAAATTGTCGAGTTTGACGGTTATGGCATCGACAAGATCACCTCAGACATTCAAAGCATAAATATTGATGGTATAGTGCAATTGTTCAAAAACGTTTCAAAGGAAGAAATTTTGCGCCCTACCGGAGCAATCAATGTCCTAATAGGCTATGAATATGCTGGATTTCACCCTGAGAGAGAGCAAAACTCAGAACACTTGCTGCTTCTGAAGAATCGCTTCGGCCGATGCATAGGAGGAACACACCCATTAATCAAGGAAACCAGTGTGAAACCTAATCTCAGTGATGTAAAAGTCCTTCATGTTATGAAAGCGAACGTAGAGGATTTCTACAACATCGAAAATCTTGGAATCGAGTGTAAACCCCGCTGTGGAGGGTGTAAATGCGGGAGATGTCCCATTTGGAGTAAAGAGTACAGCATTAAAGAGGAAAGAGAACTTGAGCTGATCGACAAAAATCTCGAATATGACTATCAGGATGGTCGATGGATTGCAGAATATCCTTGGATCAAAAACCCTTCTGCAGTCCCAGATAACAGGCGAGTAGCCGTGGCAACGCTGATCTCTACGGAGAAAAGGCTCCTCAAGAACCCTCAGCACGCCAAAATTTACGATATGCAAATAAAAGATATGGTTGCAAGGGATGTTGCCCGTAAACTCAGTAAAGAAGAACTAAACAGTTACAAAGGCCCCATACATTATATCTCGCATCATGAAGTTTTCAAACCAGATTCGAAGTCTACACCGGGTAGAATAGTGTTCAATAGTAGCGCTAAGTACATGGGCCATGTACTTAATGAATATTGGGCAAAAGGTCCAGATCTACTCAACAATCTAGTGGGAGTATTAATACGGTTTAGGGAGAACCAAGTAGCATTGATGGGTGATATCAGGAAGATTTACCATACCGTAAAGACGAAGCCAATAGATCAGCACACCCACTGATTCTTATGGCGAGGTATGGGCACGACGAGAGAACCAGATACATATATCATACAAAGAGTATCATTTGGTGATAAGCCGTTAGGCACCATTGCGACAGTAGCCCTAAGAAAAACCGCTGAGATGGGAAGAGAAAGGTACCCACAAGCAGCACAAATTATCCAAGATAATACTTACATGGATGACATCATTGACAGCACTGAGGACCTACCAACAGTGAAAACAATTGCCAGCGATATTGAGAATTTGATTAAGAAGGGTGGATTCCAAGTCAAGGGCTGGATATTTTCAGATGATCCTATAAATCAAGACAAAACGGCTATACCTAGCGAGCCAAATACATCGACAGAGAAAGTCCTCGGAATAATCTGGAATCCAGTCAAGGATTACTTATGCTTTGAAGTTAAACTAAACTTTTCATGTAAGAAACACAAGTTGCGCATCGAAACAGATTCAAAGACTAATCCGCTCCCCTACGAAATTACAGAACAGCTAACGAAACGCATTATTCTTTCACAAGTTAATAGCATCTACGATCGGCTCGGATTATCAGGACCTTTCACAGTGAGAGCGAAAATAATGATGCGTCAGATATGGGCAAGCGACATCAAGATGAACTGGGACGATCCTATTCCGGAGGAGAATAAGCGAGATTGGATAATGTTCTTCAAAGAACTACATGAGATGGACAATGTCAAATTTAAAAGACGCATGAAGCCACGTGATACAGTCGGAGATCCAATATTTATTATCTTTAGCGATGGATCCAGCCAAGCCTTCGGCGCATGTGCTTACGTAAGATGGGAACTAAAGGGTGGCCTGTTTAAAAGTAGCCTGATTCTGTCCAAAAACCGCCTTGCCCCAATTAAGAAGATGTCTATTGACCGCATAGAACTATGCGGAGCAATAATCAACAAACGACTAAAAGTGCTCGTACAACAGCAGTGCAGATATCATTTCCAGAAATTCTACCATATCGTTGATTCCCAAATAGTGCATGCTATGATTCAAAAGGATTCCTATGGTTTCAACACATTTGCCGCGACGCGCATAGGGGAAATTCAAGAAGGCACTGATCCTAAAGATTGGTACTGGGTCGAAAGCGAGTATAACATTGCCGATTGGTTAACGAGAGGCAAGAAAGCGAGCGAGCTTGGTTTTGGTAGTAGTTGGCAGGATGGACCCACATTCCTTAACCAACCCGAGAGTGAATGGCCAATAAGTCGTAATTACGCTGAACAACAATTACCGAACATGGTGAAAACCGTAAGAATTGCGACTGCAGTTATAAAGGACGATATAGTAACCAGAATTAACATAAACAATTATTCCAACTATAAGAGATTGCTACGAGTGACAGCGCGAGTTTTGTCGATGTATCACACAGATTCGAAACCTACATTCTTTAATGTCAAAAGGGAACCCACTGCAGAAGATCTCATGAAGGCTGAAGATCTGTGGATCAAAGAAGCTCAGAGGAACATGCACGAAGAACTCAAGGCAGGAAAATACAAACGTCTATGTCCTCGCCTACGTAAAGATGGAATATATGTCGTGGGAGGTCGTGCCACCCGTTGGATGGAAATGAGTTACAACAAAAGCGAAGTTATATTATTACCCTATGAGCATCGCTTCTCACGTCTCTACGCAGAATATGTCCATAACAGGGGACATTACGGAGTATTAACAACTGCCAGTAAAATTCGCTCCAAATTCTGGATTACAAAGCTACTTAAGATGACGAAATCAATCAAATACAATTGTATCATATGCAGAAAGCTTGATAAAAAACTAAGTGAGCAAGTAATGGGAGAACTTCCAGAGGAGAGAGAGACTCGAGCCCTCTCCAGCCTGGCATTGCACAGCTATTGACTTGTTTGGTCCCTTCAAGATTAAAGATGAAGTAAGAAAACGAACGACAGGAAAAGCGTACGGAGTTATCTTCAACTGCTTAGGAACACGAGCCGTGTATCTAGATCTTACAGCGGATTACAGCACTGAAAAGTTTTTAATGGTGTTGAGAAGATTTGTTTCATTAAGAGGTTATCCATTCAAACTTTACTCCGATAACGGATCTCAGCTAGTTGCAGCTAATAAAGAACTGAAAAGTGTTACCAAAGGATGGGACTGGGAAGAATTAAAAGCATTCGGAAACATAGAAGGTTTCCAGTGGGAATTCACAACAGCTGATGCTCCCTGGCAAAACGGAGTTTCTGAGGCTCTTGTAAAATCAGTCAAAAGAGCTATGGCCGCAGCCATCCATGAAAGCATTCTGACCTTTTCAGAGCTACAGACAGTTTTATTTGAGATCGCAAATTTGATTAATGAGAGACCCATTGGCACACATCCAACATCACCCGATAATGGAACATATTTATGTCCCAACGACCTTTTACTAGGAAGATCAACTGCCAGAGTGCCAAGTGGACCTTTCAAATTTACATCCAACCCACAACATCGATTTGCATTCATTCAAGGCATCGTTAACAGCTTTTGGAAAAAATGGACAAGAGATTACTTCCCCAGCCTTATTATTAGACAAAAATGGCACACTGCACAACACAATATGATTGTTGGAGACATCGTCTTGATGCAAGACTCAAACCAAATCAGGGGACAGTACAAGAATCCCAGGCCAGGTGAACCTGTCACTAAATACGATGGGAGAGGTTATGTCACTGTTGAACGAGCTGTCCACCGTCGTATAGTATTACTGCCAGAAGAGGACAATACAATCGATAAAAATAAAACTAATCGATTGTTGACTCTGATCATTAACTCAAAATCTGTAAAAAAAAAAAAAAAAGAAATTTTTTTTTTCTTCGAGCGGGGGAGTGTGTCGTTTGAGACTAACGCTAATGACTTAATCACTGTGATATGAAGATTCTAAACTTATAATGGCTTACGTCACAGTAGCTCGTTAGATTGTGAACATTTTCGTTGTAAGCGGAAGCAGATCGAGAAGCCACCGGGTAACTATACATTTGATATTTAAGACCTTGTTTCTGCTTTGTAATTATTACCTATGAGGACATACATATTTCTTAGATTTCGAACGCACTCCTCGTCACGTATGCTACTGAATAAAATGGAACTGTGATAAGCCTGTGTTTGAAACCGATGGTGTTAAAGGACCGTGAACAACGAAACAACTTCTACTGTAATCTGGGCGTATCGAATTCGTCAGCAAAATTGATAATTTTGTTTCTCACCCACTTGTGGGGTTTTGTTACTTGTACTGACGATGGATGTAGTTCATCCAAAACATGTCCACAGTGTACTTCTAAACTCTAAATTGTCGCAACTGATATTCATTATTGTGTATAACTTCAAATTGACTAGACATAATTCAGGTGGGCTGCAAGAACTAAAACCTGCACTAATGAAATTTAATGTTACTGCACTGGTTCTAACTCTTTCTGTTGAATAAAGTTTATATGGCTGAACAATCGGTCCTCAAGTGCTCTAGTTAAGCCTCAGATTGGCCAGAGAGAAAAAATAAAAATCCTTTCTCAGGTTGTTTGGGTGAACAGATATTCCAAATCCTCTTGGGCCTTTCGTGGGGGATCAGAAATTCTGGATCTTCTCTTGTGTTTTTGTGGGGATCAGAAATTCTGAATCCTCTCCTGTGTTTTGTGGGGGATCAGAAATTCTGAATCCTCTGTTGTGTTCATAGGGGGATCAGAAATTCTGAATCTTCTCCTGAGTTTTGAGGGGAAAACTCTTGGGACACGAAATTCTGAAGATCATTTGGCTTCTCACCCGTGGCTCAGACATTGGAATGGAGTTCAGGTAAAGAATAGGAAGTTGCTTGGAAGAATTTTGTGATTCCTTGCAAACAGAGAAACTTTCCCGGTGAGTTTTAACACAATTTTAAGATTCAGAGGAAACTACAAAAACTATCCTTGGAATTAAGAGGTGATTTTGGAAGCTCCACGTTTCATTTTCTGCCAATTTTACACTCATTTCCGTCGAAACTTCAAAACCTGTATTTAAAAAAAAGCTGTTTTGCGAGACTGATTTTCATTTTACACTGAAAAAACAGCCATTTTTCAGGTGATTTGCTCTGAATTTCCCTAAATTGGAACACCACATTTTAGTTTGGAACGCGTTCAAACAAAATTTTTTTTCCTTGTAATAAACCTGTCATTCAGTGAACCTTAATTTTTTCCGCTTCACATTTCACTTTTCGTTGCGACCTTTGTGTCTTTCACGGCTAATCATGAATCCAGAATTTTGAAACAATTTTCCCGGTTTTTGGGACATCCATTCTGATCAAATGACGAACCTAAATGAAGCACAAGCCTGCTATAGGCCAGGGCAGTTCTTCTTGAGGCAGCAAATTCCGCAGAACACCTTTCCACCAGCGACTGCAGTTTTGGCGCCCTTTCAGCTTCTTCAACCGGCACAAGCAGGCTGCTCTGGAACTGTACCACTACCACTAGCTTCCACACCTCCTGAAACACCAGAACCCCAAGCAGCGTCCGAGTCGTCTAACAATTCGGGGAAAGCAGGAGGGGGGTACGGAAAATGGAGAGAAGAGGAGGAGAAGCTTTTTGTGCAGTTATGGTGTGACAAGCACACGAGACTAGAGTCATGGCATGCGAGACAAGTCTGGGAGGAGATTGCTCGTGAAATTTCGAAGAGCGGAAAAGTTACCAGCGCTCAATGCCAATGTAAAATGAAATACCTTAAAGATAGGTACAAGGAGGCAAAAGACCACAACTGTCAGAAGCCTGGGGGTGATTGAAAAACCTTTTATGACGAGATTGACTCCGTTCTTGGATGTTGTGACATTGTGACATTCAGTCACATAGAATAAATCTGTGCCAGGATCTTCTTCGAGTTCCTCTAATTCAAATGGAAAGGAGGGAGGACCAGCAGACGAAGGAAGTGTAGAGGATGAACAATTCAAAGAGTCTCCCGCCGCCTTTGGTCTAAAGCGAAAGAAGGAAAGAAAGAGTCAACGCCACAAAAGAAAGTGCGCCAAAAGTGCAACAGCTCCACGGAAAGAACAAGAAGAAGGCGATGCTCTTTTCTGCGAGAGTGTGAAGAACTCACAGGATCAGGGAGACAAAATTTCTGGCGTGCAAGAGTCTATGGAAAAAAATCAAGCAAAGCAGCTCCAGCTCATGGGTAAATTTATGAACAGTTTTATGCAGGCAATGCAGTCATCAAAGGACAAGCAGTGATTCAGAACAATGATCTCTTTGATGTAAGAATTATTGCAAGGTTCTCCGTTTTTTTCTTAATTTAAACAATTACATATTGTCAAGCGATTGGAAATGTGATTGAAATTGTAAATGTTACTGTTTTTGAATCATATAGTTTCTTTACATCACTTAAAATTCGGTCCATGAAAAATGTTATTGAGTAGTAACAATCACTTCTGTTTTGATTTTGTACTGAAAAATGAAGTTGATGTAAGTATTTTTTTATTGTCAACTATAACTTTGCCTCATCATATCGGTGATTGTTCGTTCCTTTGCTTAATTCTTCATTGAAATTGTAAGCTATACATTCTTAGTTATAATTTGGAATCATAGAAATACGATCAACTATGAAACTATGAAAGTGATGAACTGTGCAATAAAATAATTCATTTAACTGAAACAGCAGTGTGTCATTAATCTTTTTAAATCTTCCTTTTCCTACAAATTCCTACAGATTCCCATCTCGGACAGGAACATCGTCATCATCATCATCCCATAGATCTGCAGCTTCAATGCAAAAATTGTGGATTACACAACATGCGATGATGATCTGATTGTTAAATGCTATATCACTATCACGTCCTTTCAGTATACTGAATGCACACTCTACTGATACCCTTGCGTGTGAAAGTCTTTTGTTAAAGTTGATTTCTTCTGGGTCATTCGTACCCCCATTAATAACCACATAGAGAGGGGATAGGCACAGTTGCCTAACAAAACTGGTCTAATCTCCCTCCCACCAACTCTCACAGTTGGTCTGAGCAACAGTTCATTATTGCTAATTCTTCGATATAGTAAACTATTCCTCAAGACTCTAGAATCGTGCATGCTTCCTGGGAAGCCAGCAGTGACATCCAAAAATCGTTTATTTGTGTCAGCTACCGCTTTGACAAGAACATCGTGCTGGTGCAGGCGACTGAAATAATTGGGACTGCTTTCCTTGGAGTTTTAATTTTTATGTGTGTTCCATCGATGGCCGGCTTTTCTAAAACGAGGATAAGGGTAAGACCAAGGGTCAGGGTAAGGGTAAGGATACGAATACAGAAAGTATCCTAAAAATGCATAAAAGCTAACCTTAAACTTTTTTTAAGGCCTAATTAGGCCTAAGGTTAGCTTTTATGCATGTTTAGGATACTTTTTGTATTCGTATCCTTACCCTTATCCTGACCCTTGGTCTCACCTTTACCCTCGTTTTAGAAACGCCAATCGATGGCTCCTACCACATTTGGGAGATCTGTTAAATGGACAAAGGTTTCTCGAGTGGCCAGAATTTCTCTATTTATCGAAGGAAATTTGATTTGCTCATTTTTTAAGTTGCATAATGCTTCAACATCTTGGACCGCCTCAATAACTGTGCTTTTTCCTACCTTGAAATTTGGGCCTATCGTTATGCAGGAATTTCCATGCACCAAACGATACAGTTCCAGTGTCCAAAGTGTATCGGCTGTCACACAGTCACGCAAGTGCGTTTTTTGCCTTGTCAGGCGCAGGAGAAGAATATTCAATAGCACCGAGAACTTATTCTGTTTAAGCGGAGCTGATTCCTGAAATAGTCTCCTGCAATTGTAGGGTCGAGATAATGTGAGTCAAACCACGACTGCTGTGGTCCAACCTCATACCCAGGGTCTTCTCGGCTTTCAATATGGCGCCGGGTCTTGAGAAGACCCTGGCACACAGCAGATCACGTGATCAAATTTGTCCATTTGTCCATCGAGGATGGACAAATATGCAAATTTTTTCAAAATGGCGGCAAGGAATATGGTGAGAGAAATCTGGGTACGACAACTGCCAGCAAACAAAATGGAGTACGAAGGGGCAACCCTAAAGCTGTAAAATTTGACGTAAGAAATCGTAAAATACGGATGGATGAATGCACAAGCAAGGGCAATATGGTAGCTGACAGAGAAAAAATTTTTTTTTATTATTTCTTAATTGTTTTAAATGCAATTTTATATACGGCCATTATTTCTCGAGGCTGTGATTTTTAAACAGCTTGGAATTTGGAAACAGCCCTTGCACACAGTTTCACCCGTAATATCACATACATTTGATTACAGTAAAATCCAGTGAGCTAACACTGAAAGCCCTGGTTCTATCCTATTTAGTCACGGAGCTATGTTCACTGTCTTCCGTAATGTAGAATTTACATTGCATGCTCAATCAACTGACTGTAAAATCATTTTCATACACTTGCATGATTCTCTGATTTTTTTTATCGGTGTATGTCAGCCTTCTCACAACGACTTTCCCCACTATACAATGACCCAAAGCTATTTTTCTGCAAGCAAGTATTATTGGCATCTCATCATCTTTAGCACTTCTTGTAGAGTAAGCCCGGGATAACGGATGGATCTTTGTTGTTTCATCAAAGTGACTTTTAATCTGGTGAATCCCAGGTGCTGCTTTGGAGGCAGTGATAATGGCACTGTTAGTTTTATTTGCCCCCATTCCTTGAACTACATTTTTGCTGGTGAAGTTGCAAATTTCTTGGGCTTTGTCACCTTCAATGTTGTTTCCTAATCCCCCTGTCCAGTTCACAAACTTCCCCCAAGTCACTTGATGTGCTACTTCTTCGGACAGTAAAGCCTTAACTTGAGCAATGCTGGTAAACATTTCCAAAGCATATTTTGAAAATGAATTGAATCGGAAAAAGTATGACAGTAGGTGCTTTTGGTTGATATTGTTTCTGTCCCCATCACCCTCTGCACATGTGTCTGTTAACTGCATCAGAAAGACTCCCAGTTCAATTACATTTAGCGCATAATATTTGTGGGAAAGATTACGATATGTTTGTGTTAAATAACATTATTTATTCAGTACATTTTTATAGCTTAACTGGCTTACAAAGCAAAATTTTTAGACAGGCCAATAAACAGGCTCTTGAATGCCTTGGAAACCATTTGAAAAGTGCAAACCTTGTAAGCTCTCAGAGTAGAACATGCAAGCTTTAGAAATTTGTTTGGTCCTTTTCAGTCAAACCAAGCATACCACCATGGAGTCTATGAACGAACAGATTATTAATTTGAATTTGCTGCTTGTATCAAATTTACCTGCATATCTGCATACCTAATGAGCATCAAATTTTAGACAATAACTTCACATTATTCAATTTGTAAAAATGAATAAATTATTGTTTTGACTTTTGAATACATGTAGAAGAAATCCCTGTGAATATGTTTCTTATATTAAATGTAAGAAAACTAGGTTGACAAGTTTAGTACTTTGAATGACTGATTAGACTGCTCTTTACCCATTCAGAAGTGGAAGTGATCCAATATAAATGAGTGATACATGCAGTTTTAATTATTACTAGAATCCACAGTAGATCTATACATGTAGGACTGCACTTGATCTGGCTTGTCTGTAATGGACCAGTACTTGGATACAGTTATATGAGCTATATCATTGTATCTTTTGATGCCTATTCACAATAGTCTGTGATGAAAATGACAATGTACAATACATATTAAGCATACCTAGCAAAATATATTTTATCTATATATAAATTTTAAAAATTACATTCACATTAAAAGCACATAAAAGTCTCACCCTCTTATCATGCGATCATCAGACTGACTGAGAGCGTGAAGCTCGAATTATTTCTATGCTGTACTTGCTTTTATTGCGAATATCATTTTTCAGCTTAGCTGTGTTTGACGAGGTTGTGTAAGTGACACAAAGAACAGTCATATATAATTGTAGACGGGCTACTTAATGTGAGTACATATGGGTATTAATGCAGGTCTGTTTTGCAGATCAATGATTTGTTGGCCCACTCATCAGTTAATCTCCATATACACTGAAGCATCATTACACTTATGCATGTGCTTCAGTGTATATGGAGATTACCTGATGAGTGTGTCAACATAACGCTGATCTACGAAGCAGAACTGCATTAATACCCATATGTACTCATATTGGGTAGCATTGTTGAGACAACGTTTAACAAGTTGAAATTAATTTTACTGACCTTACTTTGTCGCTTCCACTCATATCATCCTCAGAGATCTCATCATCAGTGCTATCGTGTAAAACCACTTCAGTCGCAGATGGAGCAAAATAGTCATGGTCCTGGTCTATTATGGCTACCTGAATAGACCTTTGTGGCAGTTTTTCAATAACAGCATCCCGGTCTGGATCTGCCATGGCAAATTCATCAACAAAGGAGCCTATGACATCATCAGTAGGCCTTCTTTGTAGCTTTTGAGAGATGGTAAATACCTTCTGGAGGTACATGTTTTGTTTGGGTGTCATTAAGGTCATCCATACCAAAATACTCCATGGCTGCCTCTATGAGATATGCCTTTCCAACACTCACAAGGAAATCTTCAGTTCCTTCAAACGACTTTGTTACCTTTTCTGGGGTAACGTTTCTGCGATTTACCCTTTCACGAAAATACTTAAGGGTCCCAACCTCTCTGATAGACTCAGCTTTGTACAAATGGTCAAACACAAGCTGCACGTGGATAGAGCAAAACATTTCATTGTTGTTGATAAATTAACAAGTGAAACCAACCATTGTTACTGAAAGGCTCCTACTACATTGTGAAAATACTATTGTTTAGGGTTGCAACACTAAAGCTAACCATGTCCTCCTACTGTGGATATGAAATGAAAATTAACTTGACTTAATTAAAGTGCACTAAAATAAATTGGCTAATGTAAAATCCCAACTCCCCACTGATGTGAACAAATTCATGTTTTCCTGGGAATTGGCCAACTTGAACCACCTTAACTGAAACAAATCGAACTCAATTGGCTGATAAATATTCAATAACGATTTATTCTTTAACTGGACATGTGAATTTCAATACCAACATGCAGCTCACTAAAATTGAACTAGTACTGTTTTCCTGTCCCTTCAGAGTCCATAATAGTGGGTTCAACTGTTTATTGTAATATTGTTTATTTACACAATAATCACTTAAACATTAGTCTTTTTGTAGGTACCTGTACATAGGACATTTTGGTGTGGAATGGTTCCACGACAAATGGGATACAGACAAATCTGTCGTTTGCAGTGTGACATCCTCTTCCGAGATCTCTTGCGCCAGCAAAGCGTACTCTAGTCAACTGGTCACCACCAAAAGGAACACAGACTTCCTTCATATGGTCTTCATCAGCATATTTGGTAATATGTGCCGCAGGCTGGTCTGGAGCAGATTGCGTACCTTCTAGACTTCCATTTGGTAAAGCTTGTGCTGCATTTCTTGGCACGTCAAATGCACCTGCTTTGCTGTAAATCTCCTCTAGAGTGTTCTCATAGAAGCAAAGAATATCAACAACATCGTCATATTTTTTTTAAGCTGGGTGGGTAGACTGACGATAGTAGATTTCTGTGCCAATTCATTTGAATAGCGATGGACAATGTGTTGGGGAATAACTGCTTTCAAGAAGGACAGTGATGGAATGTTTTCCACTAGACCTCTGCCCACCAGCCCCACCAGCACCTTAAAATCTTCACGCAGCTTTTCAGTTTCGGCATCACTTAACAGGAAATGGCAGTTGGGAAGAGTCTTGATGTCACGACGAGGTGAGACTTGAGCCAAGCCTTCACATGGCACCCTGTCTACTATTAAGTTTGATGCGAAGTACTGGAGGTCTTTATTCTGGTGATCATTCCTCATGTCATGGACAAGAACCTTTATGTCCCAGTTGTCCCCTGTTCCCTGCAGCTTCTTTCCTTTCTTCACCTCATCAATTATGTTGTCTGCAAAGTGTCCTCCAATTAATTTCATAAGCTTTAGTTTGCTTGTGTGCCCCAAGGAAAATCCTTGGGTATTTGTTTCCTATACCCACTTTTCCCAAAAATGTTAGTAGAATGGTCTTTTGCAGTGGCACAAAGTCTGCAAATCTCGTTGTTAATTTCGGAGTATACTTTTTGCGGTGTATAAGACATGCTAAGAACAACTGAGACGTGTTTATGGCGCGAGTTTTTTACGTGCCCTTTGCACATAGCTGCAGACTTTGAGAAAATCTAATTTAGTAAACCTGTTAATGAAAAAGAGTAGAATGTTCTCATGGGAAATTACTGACAGTATTGCTGAGTATTCCTGGGTTGTCTCTGCTATAAATCGGCGGGATTTCCTTCTGACTAGAAAGATGAAGCTAACTTTAAATTCTTTTTTTCATGCTTTGAGGTACGCTTTAGATGTTACCAACTACAGCAGCATATTTTTGAGAGTCAAGCAGTATAAGATCCTGGAAGCTTGTATGTTACGGAGACATGTTATAAGTCTTTGTTCGACTGGTTATGGAAAATCAGTTATTTTCCACCTTCTTCCGTACATGTGGGATTTCATCAATGAAATGAGAGACATAAGTAATCTATTTCCATTGGTCTTCCCTTCACTCTTTAAGCTATGGAGTAGAAAACGTTGGTTGCCACCTTGGGAGGAAGGGGTACATTCGGTACCAGGGGAAGGGTGGGTGGGAAAGCGGCAACCAACACGGGATCGCGATCAAGTGAAGGGTAGACCATGAGCGCAATGAGCTACGGTTATACCATTAGTTCACCCCTCTACTCCTCATGTGAAGTGACGCTTATTAGTATGCAAACTAGCTTATATAGTGCCGGGAAGACCGCTGAAAATAGTAATCTATTTCCATTGGTCTTCCCTTCACTCTTTAAGCTATGGAGTAGAAAACGTTGGTTGAAACAGACGGATGATGGTAATTTATCGAATAGAATGGGGCCAAAACTACTTTGTCCTCCCAATCTCAAAAATCCTACCTCGAATTATGGCGCTTTAGGGCTTGTGGTGGAAAAGCACAAACAAAACATTTTAAAGTGTTTAAATCAAGGTAGTGGTCGGTTGGTGCCGATTGCAACGGGTCTATACTCGTGAGGATCTCCGAGGGCCCCTCTGATCGGAGCACGTGTGCAATCTTCATATAATAGTTAGCAGTTTTAGGACTATGCCATCCTACATGAGACATTATATCCGCCAGAGGTGATCCAGTCAAGGCAAGTGTGATAGCGCAGCCCGCTCTGAAACTGTGTAGTGTCTCTCCTTTGTCGATATTCGTCTCTTTGAGATAGCAGCGTAGTCTCGACTCAGCAGTGGAGCTAGCAAGAGAAGAGTTGGAAACCATTCCCTTCCGATCAGTGGGACGGAATAAGTAGCCTGTCATAAGATCGAGCCCCAGTTTGCTTGACATAGAAACGTAGTTTTCAATGGCTCTGATGGGGCACACATCTAAATTAGGGTGATGGCGGACGCCGAAAACATTCGCATTACCGTCTCGCAGAGTCTTGCCCCAAATGTGATTAAACAAGAAACCTGTGTCATCAGGAAAACGAATTATTTCTGGAGATTTCAACTGTCCCAAATCACCGCCACGTTCCCCGCTAAAAAAGAGCAACTTGAAATAAGCTAGATCTCTACCGATAATGAAAATATCATTATGACGCAATGCGTCAGACTCTAACTTGTTTTCTAGAAAACGAGATAACTGGAGCAGTTTTTGTATAAACAAAGATACGGCCTGTTTTGGGATAACACGGGCCTGCAGTTGCTCACACGTTATTGATCTGAGGTATCGTTTAACTTCTGAGTCCGCTGCAGGGTTGCCAGCCGAAAGTCTCGAGTCCCAGTCCCCTTTACATCCGGCCTCTTGAAAGACAGTTCTTAACTTGCCAATGTATGAGTCAACAGTATTGTAAGACAATCGAGTAGGGCACGCGCAGGGAGACATTCTGCTCTGGCCTTGATATGAGCAGTCGGATCCATGGACTTTAGTTTTCTCTTTGTGGTCTTTCCAGACTAAAAATCGGCACACATCTCTTGGGGTAGCGGAAAAAATTGTTTTATTCCCTGGGAGCAAATGAAGAAAAGACTCTAACTCCGAACGCAATGATGACTTTTGCTTTGAGTAGGGTGTAGAAACTGCCGCTGTATTAAGATCTGACAGTCGCGTGTCAATGGCATTCAAACTGTACTTAGGAGGAAGATGGTGCGAAAGTTTCCGAGTTTTACTTCTTTGATATCCACACATCTGACAGAAGTTGAACGAGCTGTCATTTGGGTAGTTACATCGAGGACACGCCACGGCTGGCATGTAAAGACGAGCTACACCAGGAAGCGCCTAAACGAATAAAAATAGATTTAGGCAAGTATTTCGTTGCCGCGAAAGTACATGTAAATACTAGTCAAACAAAAGAAACGTGTAAAGTCTTTATTGTTATAGAATGTATTATGTGACAAGTACAAGTGTCATGGCGAATTTTTTGAGGTGCACAAAGTGAACATCAAGAACCTAATAGTTATATAACATACTCGGGCATCACGGTTCGACCTCTTATAATCGGAACGCCCAAAAGATCCCACGGTAACTTCCACGAGGGAGAAAACCCATTTTTGGACGGAACCAAAACAGCACCCAGCGTACCTTCTTTCGCTAATAACATGCTGTCAGAGCAATGCGCTGTTATAACAGGCCACCAGAACCGACGTGGCTTTACATCAGGGACGACAACCGTGCATGGGAAAGAGTAATAGGATATATACCTCAGAACCTGGGAAATGAGGACAATCGGTGGAAAGACATAAGCATTGCTAAACAGATAATTGTAATACGTCGAATGGTGAGGATTCTGTGCAAAAATATTTACACCCTGTGCACCTTGGATGACATACGGAGCGAAAAACGGGGGAGGGAATCCCTGGTTATTGCATTGCACGTTTGATGGCAAAGCCATGAGGTCAACTGTATGACCCCCAAAACCCCCAAAACGCTCTTGAAGAACAGACCACAGACGGGGGGCTAGCCTCGAGTCTTGTAAACTAAGACGCCTGGATGGCCCGTCGGCCGGGTTGCGCTCGGAGGGCAAATAAAAGAGACATTGCACTGCAAGGCGGCCCAGAAGACAGACTTTAGGGCCATTGCAAGCTGAGGCGAGCGGGAACCTTGCCTGTTCCAGGCCCCCAAAAGGCTTTTGCTATCAGTATATACATCGACCCAAGAATTGCGAACAAAATGAGAAAATGACACAAGCGCATTGGCAAGAGCCTGAGCTTCCTTGACATTGATTGAGAGCTCTTTTTCCGATTGGCTCCAGTAATCAGACGTTGATAGGCAGACAGAGTCTGGGCTAAGCACGCCTCCTCAGGCAAAAGAGGATGCATCAGAACATAGTACAACTTGTGAATGTTTTTCCTCGCGCCAAGGCAGATGCCCCGTCCAAGACTTTAAGAAGAGCCAGTGCTCTATCTCCGAACGTAAGGCAGGGCTAATCGTTATTGGACGGGATGATCTGGTTGCCCTTGAGATAGCGTTGTTTATCTCAGAAGTGAATAAGCGAGCTCCAGGGACCGCTAGCGCCAAGGAAGTACATTTCCCTGCCAATTTTTGAAGCTGAAGAAGCGATACAGTATCGCCTCGTAGAAGGCTATTGATCAAGAGTAACAACTTCTCTCTCTTTTTACTCGTAATACAAAACGCTTGAAGGGAAGAGTCAGCAACAAATCCCAAATAAGTAACCCACTCCGATGGTATGAGCTGAGACTTTTGAAGGCCAAGAGTATAGCCTAACTTTATGAGAAAATAACATACCAGAAAAATCGCAGATCGTGCCAATTGACAGTTGGGATCCTTGACAGACAAAAACTCATGCCCTGAGAGCGCTGCGTTTTTTTGCAGCATCAATTGACCCGTATGTACAAAGAACAAGGAATGCCTATAGAGCGAAAATGATGGGATGCTAGAAGGCCTGTGGAGCGATATACATAAGCAGACAGCTTCCAACCAAAGGGGATCGTGTTGCTTACGAAAAAACAACCTGCCCATTGAAAACCAAAAAATGTTCAGCTACGTTCTGATAAAAGAATGTGGTCGTAGCCAGATTTATCGTCACAAACTGTTTGAAATGAGTGTGGGGTGACATAGTGCGTCAACATTAACAAATAATCCAACTGGAAAGATTTATCCATCATCCAGAGATTGAGGAAGCGATCGTCATTGCAAAGACGGGGTTTTTGCGGTTCTACGGTTAAAAGCAAAACGAGATGAGGGGGGTCTACTTCGTTTACTTTGCCCCAAAAGGAAATAGCGCCCGACGCTAATCTTTCTAGAATTGTACTTAAAATAAAATCTACAAAAGGCTTACAAGTTTCGTGGTTATAAAAAATTGTCTTTGGTGGAATGTCTGAGTCGTACTGGACACCTTTATAACTTCCCTTGAAACGCTGGAAGTATTGAAAAACATCAACCTTGTCCCTTATCCACTGGAGAACCTCCACAGCTTGTTTAAAACTCCGACAGACCGAGAATATCTCCTCCCAGGCTTTAATGTTCTGATGCAGACCCCCAGCTTGAAAAGAATTAAGGTCGCGAAAGGGGGGATTGGACAAATCACCGATTGCTTTCCCTGAAATAACATCAGAAATTTCGTCTGGCAATATGTGAGTATTATACGTTGTCACTCCCTGGGCTGTAAGGATATCCCCACCTGATGACACCCACTGTTGATGATTAGGCAAAACTTGCTGGGGATGGAAATCTGAATGTAACTCCCATTGCGGGGTGTGATATGATCTTGCACGCTTTTGGACCGGCTGGAGAAAAAGATAAAAAGATGGGGAGCCAAAAAAAAAAATAGTACCTTGCGATCATGTAAAAGGGCAGAAAAAAGAACAATACCTAGGGAGTGACAGCCTTGGCGCCCGGTAATCCGAGAGGGTGCTTAGAGACCCCCCCAAGCACTGTCACTGGGAGAGAAAAAGGTTAGGTCCCATTCCAACCCCGATGTATATGTATATATGCAAAAAGGGGGGGGGGACCCTGTACACCCATCAAGTGAAAAGAATGGAGCATGTGTAGGTTAACCATATTATTTTCTCTTGATTGTAATATAATTGACACATGTATATTCTCCAAATGCATACAATAATTATCCATTGTCGTATTGTGAAATTACCACTACATGCCGCTCGTTATCAAAACATCATCATCACTAGAGATGGGTCATGGTTTAATAATTACTTAGGACCCCGATAACCAGGTTGGTGCTGATGATATGACTGCGTAGAGTTTCTTCGCAGACGCTTACGACATTGTGATACCATGTGGCCCATGACACCACAGTAGAAACGTCTATCGCCCGCTGATCTCTGAGGCCTTGAGTGCTTTGACGCTGCCTTATCGACCTTCCCCAAGGTTTCCATCACTTTACTGTGAGCAGAATCGCCAACCGGGGCTTGGTAATACGATCGGAATATTGCAATAAGCTTGTTGAAACACTCTTTTAAGGACTCCAAAACCACCTTGTAATAGTGAGCCTTATCGTGATCTTTTTGCAGGGCCAGGGCGACCAAATCTTCTAGGATAGAAATGGCTCTGTATTTATCAAAATCGCCTTATTTCCTTAGCGAATATTCCTTGAGTTTCACAATCAAGTTATCGACGGACAGGTGAGAACTATCTTCTAGGGCCTTAATGCACTTTTTAAGCACTTCCAACTCATTAAGCTGGAACACAATAGAAAAGAAAACAACTATTGAGTGTGTGGGCAGCTCAGCGGAACCAAGAAAAAAAAAAAAAACGAGTACCAGAAGAAGAAAGTTTTGTTTATACAAAAGACTAACGACAAAAACACTGCCGCACAAGGTT
>NC_090879.1:48239240-48244240 GCF_036669935.1 Montipora foliosa
TCCTCGGATGACAAAAAGAATTCATTTTCCAGGCAATTCTCATCAAACTGTCTTTGACCATTCAGCGTCCAATAACCGTAGTGTTCGTGCAACTTACACGCGCGGCAACACTTCATTAGCCGTGAACCTAAGTACGTTCCCTGTTGCGCATGGTAGATGACAATGACATGACTGTTGATATCAACCGACAGTGCCTTATTACAGATACGGCAAGTGTTCCTCTTGCTTGCAAGAACGGATCCCATTGGGTGTCCAGTGGTCAGGGTAAAGTCGTGAAATTCTTTAAATACCTCAACACTTCTGCTATTTAAAACGGGAAATAAGTGAACGGCACTTTCCACTTCAGCTACAAATGAGGACGCACTATCGTCTGCAGAGAGTTTCCGCTTGCGTCCAACTTTCTCTTCAACTATATCTTCTGCCTTTTCATTAAAAATAAACCTTTTAACGGTTGAAACAAAGAAATTTAAACTGAAAGCATTGATTCCAGCAAATTCCTTGACATAAAAAAGCCGAAAGAGACGTGAATAATCACCGAAGACATTCGCCATTGTAAATTATCGTTTGGGACACCCACAGCAGGCTCAAACGTCGGGCGACTATGGTCAGCGGTCATTACACACTACTTTAAAAGTAGTGATGGGACTGTTTTTTACGTCAGCTCAGTTTTTAGACGGAGCAGACGGCCATGAGATACGGTGGTTGCGCCATGATGTCAAGGCTAATGGATACATTACACATACAGAAGTAACATTTCTTCCTGTTGAATTCATAAGTCAATGTCATATAATATTGCAAACTTTTGTCATTCGAATAAAAATTACCATTTCTTCATTTGGCATGCCTTGGCGCTTTCATTGCTTTAGAGTGGGGTAAAGATTTTTCAAAGACCGCTACTTTTTTAAAGACATTTATTATTTACTTCTGGACATACCGCAACAAAAGTTAATTTTCCTAGCGCAACTATCCGCTAGAGGCATTTCAAAAACGCAGCCATAGATTCATCATTTTCTGGAATTGTTTGGTCAGTGATGTGTTATATATTGTAAAGCGTCATGGATCATAGGTGTTTTTATCATTTTCATTTTTGATGGGTGATCGGTCTTTTGATCATTATCATTGCTATAAACTTGAAGAAACTCCAGTTGACACTAATTATAGTCATATATTTCTATCTCGGTGGAAGCACCTGTGAAACTCTTCCTCGTTTCTTTAGGTTTCCTGGGATTTTATAACGATTTGGCCTTTTTTCTGTTCGTTTGAAATGTTTTCTTACCTTATCCGCGAATTTCTCTGAGAATCTACCTTGTAAATGAAACAATCGAAGACGCATTGAGGAAAAGGCAGGACATTTAATTGTCGGCTCTTTATTAGTGGTAGTAGAGAAAATGATTTGTCACATTAAAGTTGAAGGAAAAATTCAGAAGGAAATTTGAAGAGTCTCCCATGAGACCTTTTGTTTAACCGTCTTCAATAGCTGCCGACAAAGCCACTACATTATTTAGAAAGAGTTGCTGCACGCTAAACACCCTTCAGTATTACGTCTCAATACATAACTTCCCTTTACTCGAGTGCAATCAGTGCGATCCTCTGTGAGTATGCCGTCAAACCATATGAAGCGATTGGACAAAGTCCTTCAGGATTGTCATAATTACGAGTTGGATTGGACGTTATTACCAACGGATTTAAAAGAAGTAAGAGAAAAACAATGTTTTACTATTCCCCTTTTTTTAACAGTATGGTGATCTCCAAGTTTAATTACAATCACGATCAATATTCAAGGTTACAATTTGCGGCTCTACATTTAAACTTGAGTTTGCAGAATTGTTGGGATGTTCTACCGTTCGTAGTCCTACATTTTTTTTATCTCTTCGAAATGGCCTTGCAATACTCGAACTTTTCACGCAAAGTTTGTTACCTATGACTATTGCCATAACCGTGTGAGGTAAAGCGCATTCACACAGTCGTTCTTTTTTTCTTGTTGGGAAGTTGTTTTTGTTTCAAACAGTCTTCTAGCAAGTACTCAATGGTGCCGTGAATTAAGCTACGCAGCACATAAGTCAAGCAAGTGTTTCATGGCAATTAGACATTCAGTTCGTCACATTGAGTACAAAAGACCCGAGATGAGATGCTTTCCGCATTACTTTCCAACACCCATCCCAAACTCGTCGCTGTTTTCTTTCGAATATTGTGGTATAACATTCTGTCATTGCTCGATGACGATTGATAACGACATCGTCAACGAGCAAAGACTTGAAATACTGCTCTATCGCGCGAATTTTTTAAAACCCGTGAAAAGACGTAAACAATATGATGTGCTATGCCTTTCTTTGGGCGCTGCTGTAGAGTTGATGGCAATGATTTACGTACTTCATTTCTTATCTATAACATGGTCGATCGGGATAATATCTCCTATTCACAACGCATATAGTCTACTTCGCAGCCGATTTTTGGATGTCGCGCAACCCTCCCCACAAAGACCCATTCTTTGGGGGGGAGCGTTGCGTGACATCCAAAAAACGGCTTGGAAGTAGCTTGCAGTGTAGGTATTATTTGGGCGTGGAACGCTAGACAAATCAGGTTTTCGATGCCGCAATCTTGGATTGTGATTAGATGCTTGACTGGTGGCGGTAGAGGGTTGGTGCAGTGGCCGGTTGGGGGTGGGGCACTCGAAATCCATTTTTCCACTTAACGCTTACTCCCTCGGCAAATACTTACTCGCCCCGATCTCCCACAGTTACCAAATCTAAGATGGTGGCCTAATACGAAAATGTGCACTCGCGCGCGCAAAATATGCCTGAGGCTAGCTGCGAAGGAGACTACAACATATACAAATGTTTCCCACATGTAGCTGGAAGATGACACCCAGGCTTCGGTTGAGTGCCAGTCCTTCCCATGGCCCTGAATTATCAACGCAGTCTTCCCGCGTGTTTTCGAACTTAGCGATTTTTTTAAACTTTGGTAATTTTTAACTTCATGCCCAGTGTTCGCAGACAAGTTACAGAGTAAAAAAGGCAACACTGCTTAAGTCACAATGAGTTAGAATTCCCAACTTTCAAATAAAGTACACTTCTTGCCAATCATTGCCCAAAAAACAAACTTGGAAGTAGAATTTTAAAAATTCGCCGTGAAATTTGATGCTGTTGTTGCATGATGTTGCATGAGCGATTTTCATATGCTCTGCGAGGAATTTGGTTTAGTTTATGTAGTTCGAGTATTTCCGAACTTTTGTAAGGTAAGATACACAGAAAAGCAGACAATATGCTTTATGCCCTAAAAAGAAACGCGTTCAATTTTCACCTCGAGTAAATCTACGCGAAGACGAAGGACAATTTATTGACTTCAACTGAGTACGTTTTTCACAAATTCGGTAAAGTTGCTTCAAATACGACGAATTGGTCAATTAAAGATAAAAGCACCATAAAAATTCACATTTAAACCTGAAATTTTTTGCAAGGTGGATTTCCAGAGGCGCACAAACATTTCGGAGAAAGCCTATAATTCTTGCAGTGATTCGCAGTCCATGACCCGCGAAGGCACATGTCTCTTCCACTGCCAAAACCACTATCTGGTCCTATCTGTCCTCGAAGACGGCTTTCTTCGCTATAAACTAACTGATTTCCACTGTTTAAGCTTTCAAGTGTTCCTTAGAACTTTTTCTTTTGATGTAGTATTAAAAAGCTGTGGTTTTCTTCTGAAAACGGCAGACTGCTATCTTAAAAATTCACGCGTGATAGACACTGCAGCCATTTGGACCGCACTCGGTTCGTACTGCCACAACATCCGGCTAATATTGCTCAGAAAAGACCTCGCGCGTGGTTAGTAAGCGGTTCATATTGCCTTTTAAGAGGATTTCATTAGCCTGAATTTTGAATAAGGCAGTATACGTAGATGTAGAATTCGAGAGGTCAAAAGGTTGCGTTATGATTACATAATAACAGTTTTATTTACGTTGCATATTTCATATCGGTACGGTAGAGAAAACCGTATTTACTACGGAGTTTGTAGACAAAACGATCCAAATCTAGTTCCCAGCGCCGCAATCGTTTTGGACAGTGTCAAAACTATCGAGGATCTGGGAACGATAAAAACAATTCAAAGGTATTTTTGTTGATTTTTGCTCCGTTTTTTCGGGAACAGCAAATCTTAACAAATGTTATTGCACTTGCTAAGTTCTGCTTTCTCCGCATAGTTTTGAAGCGCGCAAAAATATCCCTGTATTAATAAGGACCGCTGATAGGAAATCCGAGTATCTTGAGATGCGCAGAACGTATGCACAATAACAATGTTACCTGCACTTGATGCTTACACTCTTTATGCGGGTAACCGAATTTATAATTTCATCTTGATTCCATCACTCCAGAAATGTCGCCTCTTTGCCAAGGGTTTAAAACAGACAGAAACATCAATCCCAGTAGGTCTCCTGGTGTTAATCGCCTTTTGCATGGGCCATGCAACTGGAAACGTCCACTCATTTTGGAGTGAGCCAGTTATTGTGTGGATCATATCGGTTATTACAACAGGTAAGCTGTGCTATCCTTCGTCTTTGAATTATACCAACATCGTGTTTTATACTTATACTTATACCGTTTTATACTAGTTATACATCGACAACCAAGGCCAATTTTTTTTCAATTGTGTTTTAATTGACCTCAACGAAATTACATCAGCACGCAAACTTTAGTTTCTGACAACAGCCTCACAGTAAGGATAAAGCATGTTTTATATCTTTATAGCCACTCTTAACATGACACGAAAAGTATTGTAACTTGTATTCACAAACACAAAAGCAAACACTCGCTTTACCTGAGCTGTTATCTTCCACATTAATTACACAAGTTGTTAGATGACAAACATTACCCATCACGTTATTTTCTGCTCTGATTCCAATGTTAAGCTTAATTAATATATTACTATTAATATTGTTTTACAATGACTGCAAATTTCTCGCGCTCTCATATTGGCTAATCTTTATTGTCATTAAGTTTCTTGCATTTTTG
>NC_090879.1:48249240-48259240 GCF_036669935.1 Montipora foliosa
CGTGACGTTTGCGGTCAGCATATGCTTTTGCCTTGTCCTTTTCTTTGGCATCTTTGGAGCGGACGATGGAATCCTTTGTGTTCTTCTTTGCTGGTACACTTGGTAACTTTGTTCGAAGTTCCCTTTGCATTAGCAGTTTGGCTGGGGTTTCGCCAGTCATGCGATGTGGGGTGGTACGATAGTTTAACAGCATTGTTGGGAGAGTTTTTCTCCAATCTTTACCTTCGATGGTAGCTGTTTGAATGTGTTTCTCGAGGACCTTGTTGAATCGTTCTACCTGACCGTTGGTTTGTGGCCAATACTCTGTGACTGTTGTGGCTTTTACTCCCCAGGATGCAAGGGTTTCTTTGAACTGGCCAGATGTGAAATATGATGCGTTGTCTGTCTTGATTTCTTCAGGATAGCCATGCTCAGCGAAGACTGCATCAAGCCAATTCAGAAGAGAAGTTGATATAACTGACTTGAGGATCTTGACAGAGGGCCAACAAGAATAATAATCAGTGAGGACTGCTACATATTCTCCTGTTGGGAAGGGACCACAGATGTCCAGGGCAAGTTTAAGCCAAGGTTGATTAGGCAGCTCTGTCGGTTGCATTGGCTCTGGCCGTGGGGGTCTCGCTGTTGTCTGGCATGGATGACAAGATTTGATGTGATCTTCTATTTCTTTGTCCATGTTAGGCCACCAGAGTTTGGCTCGCAGGCGCTGTTTGCATCTCGTCATTCCTGCGTGGTCTTCGTGGGCCAACGTAATCGCTTGTTCTCTGAGTGTAGTGGGGAGCACAATACGAGTTCCACGAAGAAGGATACTATGGTCCGTGATGCACAGTTCATCGGCAATAGTTTTGTAGGGTGTGGCCATTTTGTAGACTTGGTTACTGGTGAGTAATTCTCGGACTGCGCGTAACTCTGGGTCTTCTAATGATGCTTTTTGGATCTCTTCGACGCTCATTGCTCTAGGAGCGAGGTGGTTTGTCATGTAATTGACGTAACGGTCAGCGCAACTTTCCATGTTGCTTCTTGGATGTTGATTTGCGAGGCGGGAAAGCGGGTCTGCTAGGTTGGTTTTTCCCGGTCTGTATACCACTTTAAAGTCGTACTCTTGCAAACGGAGACGCCAACGTTCTATTCTGGCTGGTTGAGGCTTGCTTGTGCTGGTTGGTTTAGCTGCATAGATGTGTTCTAGGGGACGGTGATCAGTTTCCAATTCAAATTCTCTGCCAAAAAGGTACATGTGAAAGTGTTCGCAACCAAAGACAATTGCCAGGGCTTCTTTTTCGATTTGGCCATACTTTCTCTCGGTGTCGGTAAGGGACCTACTTCCATAAGCGACTGGACGGAAGGATTTGTCAGTCTGTTCTTGGAGGAGAACTGCACCAACTGCCCAGGGTGAGGCATCTACTACCACCCGTGTTTTCGCGTTTAAGCTGTAATGAGCTAGGATGGGGAAGCTGGTGAGTGCCTGTTTCAAATTCTGGAATGCTGTTTCGTGTTCGTCGTGCCATTCAAATGAGGTGTTGGCTTTTGTTAGCTGCCGGAGGGGAAACGTGAGTGTACTGTAATCTTGAATGTATCGCGAGCAATAGTTTGTGAGACCTAGGAATGATCGAACTTCTGATGCATTGGTAGGATGGGGGGCTTCCGCTATGGCTTTGATTTTCTTCTCATTGGGCTGGATGCCATTGGCTGAGACGATGTGTCCGAAGACGTTAATCTGTGGCACAGCAAAGGAGCATTTAGGTAGCTTAAGAGTGATGCCACTGTCTTCCAGTTTGGTGAGAAGTTGGTCTAGCTGATTTAGGTGTGTGGTCTTGTCACGTGACCATATCCAAATGTTGTCTGAGATGTTGGCGGTTCCTGGAATTTCTCTGATTAGATCATGGATGATTTCGTGAAAATGTTCTCCTGATGGGGAGGCACCCATTATGAGGCGAGTGAAACGATGCGGGCCATTATCAGGTGTAGAAAAGGCAGTGATATAGCGTGATTCTTCGGCCAATGTAAGTTGCAGGTAACCTTGGGAGAGATCAACTTCGGAGAATATGGTTGCACCTTCCATTTGTTAGAGGATTTCGTTAACTGTGGGGATTTGTACCCTGCGCCGTGTGAGGGCGGTGTTTGGCATTCGCATGTCTAGAACCAAACGAACATCTCCATTTTTCTTAGGGATGGCTATAAGGGGCGATAACCAGGGTGTGGCTCCTTGGACTTTTTCAATGATGCCTTCATTGCGCATTTCCTCAAGTTTGGAGTTGACCTTTGATTTCATGCTGTGAGGAATTCTTCTGGGCGGTTGAGCCACTGGGGTGACACTTTCATCGATTTCCAGCTTCACTTGGGTGTTTTTCAGATTTCCTGTTCCCATGAACAACTTGCAGTGTTTAGTGAGGATTGTGTGAACTTGAGAGTCCTCATGTTGTATCGTGATATTGTTGAGATTGACGCTCAGAAGATCAAGTGCTGTTGATGAATCAAAACCGAGGAGACATCTGGATTTGCTGTTAGAAACGAAGAAAATCGCTTCTGTTGATTTTCCACTAGAGGTAGAAATAGATGCGGTGAACTGACCAGCGATGTCTAAGGGCTGCTCGGTGCCATAGGCATGGATTTTGACAGATGAGGGTGTTAACCGGAAGTTGGCATTTTTTTCTTTGATGCGATCCACAATTGTGTGATTGAGCACGTTTACGGAAGCGCCAGAATCCACGATGACTTTCACTGGTACGCCATGGATTATTACGGTGGTTTCGGGATGTTTGCCTGTGTTATGGATGGTGAATAGATATTCATCATCTGTCTCACTTGAAGAGAGTTCGGGTTGTGTAATTTCACCCGTCACGTGTTGGACGCCATGTGCTTGCGGTTTACTTGACAGACAAAATTTGGCGAAATGATGGAGTTTGTGGCATTTGTGACATTCTGTTCCTTGAGCTGGGCACGAACGCATTCCGCCTTTGTGTGGAAAACGACCACCGCAATTTCTGCAAGTCGTGGTTGATTGTTTCGGTCGCGAAGGCGGTTTCTGCTTACTTCGATTGTTATGTAAGCCGTTATGTGAGCCATCTTGTTTTCGACGATTGTTGCGTAAACCCTTTCCGAAAACACGTGAGTTGCCGTGTGGAAAACGTGACTGTGTTTCCACTGCATTTACTGGTAGTGATGGCGATTGAGAATTTTCGCCTTCGAGCTTTTTAGCTTGCTCGTCGGTGCGTTCAAGCGATCTCCCATGATTGAGGAGCTCTTGTAAGGTGAAGCTTTCTCGTAGGGCTCGTCGGCGAAGACGTTTGTCCCTTGCCTTGTGGATAATTTGGGTTCGGATTTCGTTATCCGTGTTGGTGAAACTGCAATCGGACGCTTTTGTTTTCAATCGACGGTAGAAGTCGTTGAGCGTTTCGTTGATTTCTTGCCTGAGTTCTCGGAACTTGAAGACTGCCAGGTCTTTATTTTGCATGGGGTCAAAGTGCTGGTTGAGAGCAGTGACGGCAGATTCGTAGGTTGTGGCAGTGTCCGGTAAGATGTCGAAAACATCGTTTGTTGCATCGCCTACGTATGTAAGCAATAGGCCTCGACGAATAGTCGGGTCAAATTCTCGTAGACTTAGGAGAAGGTTTTCAAATCGACGCACCCATTTCTTTCATCGTTGCCCAACCGTGGAAGGATCTGAAGAGGGGTCGAACGGCTGAAATGGCGGTAATCCACTTCGAGGCGTAGCGGCAGTGGCTGCTGCGGTTGAATTTGTCGTAGTTGAAGTGCCTGAAGAAGTGGAAGAAGTTGAAGCAGGCGGTGGGTCCTGTTCACCATCGGACATTTTGGTTTATCCTCGTCGCCAATGTTGTGTTTGATTGCTATTTATTCCAATAATCTGATAAATGTACTACGCGTACATGTTATACATACACTGTACTAACTGCAACTGATATAAACTCGATCACGTTGCTAAAACTAGTTATAACTCTTACGTAATCAATCGTTAAACATTAACTGTGATCAAGATACGACAAGTAAACACCTGCATATAACAACCTATATTTTTCCAAGTTAGCCTAAATAGGTTGTTATAAAAATGGCATTTACAGTTGTTTTAGGCTATCTAAGTTCTTAAATTGGTTCTTGTTTCCACAAAAGATATCTACTCTATCAAAAGTTCCGCATACTTAGAGTAATAACCACAAAGCAAAACTACAGCTTATTTCGTTCTTTAAATGTATGTCCACAATGTTGTAGACATGAAATCATAATATAAAACGGTAACATCTAAAATGTATGGGCTTGCGAAGCCTGAAGGACTATTTGCAATCAAACAATGGACCAAATCGGCTAAGGTCCGGCTCAGACCCCGTACTTCACATGAGCCGAATCGAATTCATTGAATTAAGTTCACGTGAAGTAAGGAGTCTGAATCAATTCATAACGGCCGGTCTAATTCGGATCGGCTAAGCAGTTTTACCCCGCCTGGCTTAGCCGTGAATTACGGTCGTGGAGCGGCTTTGATCCAGACCCCGTACTTCACATGAGCTGACTCAAATGCAGAAATTATTACAACTTTGCAATTTTCTTCAGTCATAGTATGCTTCTGTGAATTAATTTCGGCGAAATTAAGTTCGGCGTCCGAATCAATTCAACCGCGATTAATTAATTTGGTTCGGTCTAAATTCAAATTCATTTTCTTGTCAAAATGAGGTTAGCGTCTTTCTGGTGTGTTAACTGAATTAAATCGTGAGTTTGTATTTGCCGTCTGCCGCGTAACCTTGATTTCCACTCTCAAAATTACCTTCAGAACCTACTTTTTGCGTAGAATAAGCTCTTAGAATGATGTTCTTGTTTTGCATAAAGCAAGCCAACAAAATCTGTACCTTGCTGACTTTGCATTTGTTAGCGTTAATAGTATTTTCGGTCCGATGCTTCTGTTTTATTAGGGGTATATTGTTTTGGTCTCCCATCCAGATACTAACCCCGTCGGATAGCGTTAACTTCAGTGAACTTTGGTATTACAAAGCTGTCAGATGCTCAGAGGGCACGCTTAAACTTGTGATGAAAAGAAGTTGTGAGGGAACTTGAAAATTATCAACATGTCAGCCCAGAAGCCAATGTTTCTCGCTTCTCTTTTATTTTATTCTTCAGAGACTGGAATGCTGTAGTTCAATACCACACAATTCTGATTTTCTGTAACGTACCACAGGCAACCCAGTGTATGCTTCACGGAAGCATCTCCTTGCATTATAATGTAGCATTCATATTTTAATGATATGGAAATACCTTGAACAAAAAAGTTCCATTCCCAAAGGGTCTGAATTGGGTACAACATTGAGTTAGCTGACTAGGTCAATAGACCACTTCGGAAAATACCATAATATTCTTTGTTTATCCCCCCAAATTTTGCATAAGCATTGTTTCCAGTTTCTCTTGGGACTTACAATGGTCCCAAGAGAAAACAAAAACAATGCTTATTCAAAATTTGGGAGTCAAACAAAGAGTATTATTGTATTTTCCGAAGTGGCCTATAGAGGCCACAATTCTCAAAATTGACATGACAAATCAAAGTCGTTGTTCCGGTCGCATGAAATTTCATGGTCATTTTCTAACATAAAAACCTTTTTCATTTTTTGGGATAAAAAGGTTCTTTTGTAAGCCTAGGAGGTTCTTATATGCAGGGGTTTGCTGTATTGTGGGTTCAGTTGTGTCACCATGACTACCCCATTTGTATATTTACCAGGTAACAATTAAGGCGGAAATAGCCGCTTATAACCATAAACCATTTTCTTTCTTAATCCCAGCCTGCCCAGTCAATGAAAGTCAATATTAAGAGGAAGATTAAAGTGACTGACTATGGACTTTCGTCGATTTTTATCGATCATAAGTAATTGGCTACCAATTACAATTGATCAATAGATATCAATAGCAATTAAGAGATCTTCAATTGTGACTATCGATTTTCAGCCATTAATAAGACAAATTTATATAAATCGATTGATGATTATCGATTATATCGATTTTATAGTGTAGTAATCGATGACTTATTATCATTGGTTGGGTATGCCGGGCTTAATATATATCTTGCAATAACCGGTTCTTGATAACAAAGAAATCTAGTGTTATGCAATGGTTAATGCAGTATTGTATAACAGAACAGTCAGAGATGCTCTGCTAAATAAGTCTTATGAAGCAAAATATTTCTACAGTATGAACAACATTAGCAAAAAAAAAGCTAACTAAAAACCAGAAAAAAATCTGGCAATCATTGGGTATCTATTGTCACTGACAATTTAAAATCCAGTGGAGTACTTCACAGCTAAGGTTATGGGCAAGGAGTAGGGGAAGGGGAAAGATAATAAAAATAATAAGGTATAATGAGAACCATTTTAGGATGCCCAGCAGCCTACCAAAAACATTAACAAAAACATGCAATAATTGTAAAGCCTATTTGGATGTTAAGACAATTTTTTCTTATTTTATACTTTCACCTTTAGTTTTTGCAAATGAGTGATACATATAATTACAGTATATCTAAAGAATTATTTGTGGATTACTTTCTGTTGAGCTCTAGTATTTCACAAGTAATGAAAATAAAACCCACGTATATGGCATTTGTGAAAGTCTTCAAATTGCATGAGTGCAACCAAGATTTCTTTGAAAACCCTTGGGATTTAATGAAGAAAATACAAAGGCATTACTAACCAAATCCTTCACACGTGTGACTTAACATTAAGAGGAACTACTACAACAATTTTTTCTTTACCATTTAGAGTTCTTAAGTTATAATTTAACTCAGCTACAACACAAACACTATCAATTCTTGAGACGGGAATGAAAGCTGCCACTGATTCAGCTTCAAATGAGGGCAGACACACTTGAATTGGTAAACCAAAATAAAACCTTGCATGTGGATGAACTTTATACCAGTGAACACAAGCAAAGGTGTATGAGAGGTCCAAAGTTGCACCATTAGAGGACTGGACAGTCACAGTGTGTTTGAAGAAGTACTGTATAATCCCTGCAAAAGTAAGAAAAAATATTGGTATGGTAGGTACATTATTTTGATAAGACATATTAGGTTACACTGGATCATTTTCTAGTTTGGTTTCCCTTACAAATCACTTTTGTGCCAGTGAATTACATGTATTTATAACAGTTCTAAAAAAGAGAAATGAGCCTGTCTACCTGGACTTTCAAAACTGTATTTTTTCACAATTAATATGACTTAAATTTACTGAAGTGATAGTACTGTCAATAATGGTCACAAACCTGCAAGTTTATGACTTTGTTACTTCAACAGTGAAAAAAAAAAACCTGACACTGTTCGTGCATTTCTTCACCTTTAATCAAAAGTAAACTACACTGTAACAATATTCCCAATCCAAAGGTTCAAAAGAAAATAAACTAGACAATATAAAAGTAAACGTAAAATCAAAACAAACAAAAAGAACATGCACTTTGATATGATAAAGGTTCAAGAATAAAAGAAATAATTCAGAAACCTTCTTTGATAGGTTTTCAATCATACTTTTACTGTACAAAGCATGCAAGACTAGAGAGCAGTATAATACCTTCACTTATCACAGAAACCCACCTGGCCTTAGATCTTCTGAAGTTGTGTCTAATCCACTGGAACCATACCATCGAGCCATTATACAAGCAGATCGTTCACTTCGTGAATACCGGGAGTCAAGTTTCTGATCGTACAGCTGCAGCTGAGAGAACTGGCAACACAGTTTGGGAACATAAACAATACAATCTTCTTTATGCAGAAAAGTGTACATATTTGTCAAGGATTCAACTTCATTATCACTCATGTAAATTTCCTTGACTGGAGACGACACTCGAATGAAATGGTTGTCAAGGAAAGACAAATGAAAAAGGTCTGTTCCAGTACTAGCTTTAAGGTGGATACTCTTTCTGTACTCATCTGGCGTCATTGCCTTCTTCTTTGTCATTGCCAATGAGCCGCTGTCTACAGACACTAACATCTCTTTAAATCCAACAAACTCAATTGGCCAAGACACGTTCCTTACTTGCTGCCGCTCAATAAATTTTCTCATAAGTTGCACTTCAATCTGGTGGTTGTTCACATGCATAGCACCCAAAATGCCATTGTAACGTTCAAACGAAAAACACCAGAAGCCATAGACAGGACCAAAGTCAAGAATGCATTCACATAAATGGCAATGAAGATGCATGTTTGGCGTCACAACAGATGTACCATACAAGTCTTCAACAGTTCTGCAAAACTTGACGAGGAGCTCATCTGCAAGTTTTACTTCAGAAGTGTTGATAACTGTTGAACACAGTATGTGACAAGCCTTCACAAATAATTTCCAGCATTGGAGATGTCTATCTGGTAAAACGTCCTTTAGAGCAAAGGTTGAAAATACAAATGCCCAGTTCTTAAACTGGTCAGCAGTAAAACCTTTAAGGCTGGATGCAATCTTTGATGGAATTCTTCCAATACTAGAAGGAACTTTGAGCTTGTTTACTCGCTTTTGAAGCACGTTAAAGTCTTTTTCATCCAGCAAGTTTAACTCTTTCCACACCTTAAGCATTTTTCTTGTTGTGCCCAGCATCAAGTTGTGCATAGGATCAATGACAACAAAAGTAATAAAATCAAAATATGGAAGGTAAATCAAGGATGAGAATCGCACACCATAGGCACTCTCCTTCGTGTCACGTCCTTTCTTTGATGTTACTGTGTTTCGTACCCTCCATACATGCTCTCTATGCTCAGTGTTAGTACGCAAATTCCAGCTATCTCGATCGAATCCTGAGAAATCTTGTTTCTCTCCAAATGATCTTCTATGAAACTCCTTGGTACACTTGTTGCAACCTTTTCTTGCAGAGAATCCTAAGAAACCACAAAGTTTGCGAGATGCAGGAATGTCACAGCTGACACAAAGTACAGCTAGCTGACAAAATTTGGGTCCAGTTTAGAGGCAATCCAACCAAACACCATCCCAGAAGTCCAATAGCTCATTCACCAGAGGGTCCAAAAATGGATTCACATCTCTGCTTGGTTCCTGTGGGCCAGGAATAATCCCTACAACTGCAATGTTTTCTTCTTTATTCCTTTCCTGTGGTGGCAAGTTCAGAAAACTTAAATAAATCACCCCAACACTGTATACAGAATCCTTGTATGGCTGAAACCAATCAAGATTCAACATACATCCGAAAGTGTTAGGGGCATCAAAGAAAGGCTCTCCTTTTCCATTCTTGAAATTTTTCCAGACCCTTCCATCATACACATCTCCAAGAAGGTTGATATCCCGAGGGTGCTTTTTATACTGCTCACATTTATCAGCAAATCCAGGCCGTTTAAGGAATTCTTGAAGGGTTTTCTTCACTGAACGGTAGCAGAAAACCCTCTTTGTTTTTAAAGTCAGCTCTCCATGTTTTGAACGTGTAGTTTTAAATAGAGATGCTCCACATGGTTTTCTCTGAGCTCTTTGTGGATGGCGTGGAAACTCTACAAAACTGCAACGCTCACCCTTCTTTCTTCCATTTACCAGAGTACGTTCACATTCCTCAGGTTTGTAACATGAACTGCACTTTGGACAAACAATGAACTTTTCAAAGTCATCCCTATTTACTCCTAAAAAGTTCCTTACCATATACAGTGACTTAGGCAGCAGGTCTGATATTAGTTTGAGTTTACTACAATGAAGCAACCTTGAGAAAAGTTCCAGCAGCCTTTTCAAAAAACAAAACAAAGTGCTCACTGCAGCATCTGGTAAGTTATGCATGATTTTCCAAGTCATAATAAAAATAATTACAAGTTTGATGAGTGAAGTGCTCAATAAAGATGATTTCTTGGATAGCACAGACTCATTCTCATTAGCAGCATTATCCTCATCAGATGACGTCATCAGGTTTTCAAACTGCAATTCTGCCTCATCAGTTTCTTCCTGGGACAAATGCTCAATAAAAGATGTTCAATAACTAAACTAGAAACTAAAAAATGCATAATTAATATCAAAAAAATGCATAATTAATATCAAATATTTTGCTCTCCTTA
>NC_090879.1:48264240-48274240 GCF_036669935.1 Montipora foliosa
TCGAGTAATGGTATATGGATGTGTTAAAGTTTCGTCATACTTTTCAGATGTCAGTTTTTTTTTTATAACGTTCTTGTTTTGCCAGTATTTATGCTATGACAATGACATAAACATCATTTTGATGCTTCTTGGATGTAGTTTTGAATTAAAAAAGTGTTCTTTTTTTTTAACGTTAATTTTTTCTACATTAGGTTCTCAAACCAAACGCAGGTAGTCCTATTCCAACAATGATTATTCTGATTTTTTTAAGCTATCGATTTTGAGGTAAATTATTTTCAACCAGCGGTGTCTGCGATTTTCTATATATTTCGTTTTTCCTTTGTTATTTTCCAACATTGTTCTCGCCCTCCGATAATTCGTTTTCTCTAAAAACTCCGAGTGTCGACATTGTTCTCAACCTGATGAAAAAGTCGATGAAAAGAAAACCACTGAACTTGATAAGATCCCTAGTAAGTTATTAAAAATGGCAGCTAGTATTGTTGCACCCTCACTAACAGACATACTCAGTCCTATTCTAACAATGATTATTCTGATTTTTTTTAAGCTATCGATTTTGAGGTAAATTATTTTCAACCAGCGGTGTCTGCGATTTTCTATATATTGCGTTTTTCCTTTGTTATTTTCCATCATTGTTGTCGCCCTCCGATAATTCGTTTTCTCTAAAAACTCCGAGTGTCGACATTGTTTTCAACCTGTTGAAAAAGTCGATGAAAAGAAAACCACTGAACTTGACAAGATCCCTGGTAAGTCATTAAAAATGGCAGCAAGTATTGTTGCACCCTCACTAACAGACATACTCACAAAATCAATCCTCACGGGAATCTATCCAACTGAATGGAAATTGGCTACGGTGACATCGATCTTTACAAAAGGCTTAAAATCAGACCTAGATAATTATCGCCTGATCTCCGTTATCCCGCTAGCCTCAAAAGTGCTTGGAAAACTTGTCTATGACCAACTTTATCATTACCTAAATGATAATAAACTGCTATCAACTTACCAGTCAGGGTTGCGTTCCTTACATAGAACCCTCAAAGCTTTGCTTGTGAGCCGACAAATAGCGGGTATGTTAACATCGACAATGGCTTCCTGAATGGAGTCGTTTTCATTGACCTTAAAAAGGTATTCGACACCATCGACCATGAAATCATTTTCCGCATGATCTCATATTTTGGGGCCGACCAGGCAACTATCATTTGGTTTTAATCGCGCCTACACAATCGGACCCAAAGATGTAATGTAAATGGAAGATTGTCATCTCCTCGCATTATTACTTGTGGGGTTCCGCAAGGCAGCTTATTAAGTCCCTTCCTTTTTTTAATGTATATTAATGATCTTCCTAACTGCCTCTGCGAGGCTTCCCTGAGAATGTTCGCTGACGATACCAATATAACCCTAACTGCAAAAACTCTGTAGCAATAACTCCTGAACTTATCAAACCTGTGACGAGACCTTAAAAAAATAACAACCTCAAATGTACGCAACTATTGAGGGCTGCTTTCCATTCAACGACCGTAGTTTGTCTTCTGAGAAAAAGGTAAATTCTGGATAGGAACTTATTAATAATTTTCTCGCATTTCGCGCGCTAAATCTCTTACTCTTCTGACTTCTATATATCTGGTCGATTGTTGACTCGCAAGCCTCGTTTCTGCGCGCTCTGAAACGAACACTACTGCAATGAAGGCTGAACTGTAAAAACAGCCATATTAAGCCTATGAAAGTAAATATGCGTTTGTTTTGCATTTGCATTGCTTCGTTCTGAGTGACTGGCCAGCAAAATTCGCGCAACTTCCTCAACGATCCGCGATTGTCTGCGATCATATGAAAAACGAGTCTTAACTGAACCAAGTCTACTTTACAAACGTAGTTTACGGAGCCAAAGTTAATAGAGTAAGGATAACACACGCTTTTCCATGAATTAATTTTGCCTCGTTATCAGTTTACAACATTTTTCTCAGTTTCACAGCTTGTATTTGGTCGTCTGTTTTTAGGAGGAAGTTCACAAGCTGCACAACAGCAGAGATACCACCAAGCAGTACAGAGGAAAGGAAGTGTGAGTAATTCTTTTAAAAACTTGAACCATTGTTCAATCGGCAGGTAATTTTTTAAGTAGCTTACGTTCATACTATATTTCAACATAACGTTCTCATCACTCTCCGTATTCTTATTCCGGAATAGGGTCAATCGAACGCACCCTTAGGGCCGATTTACACGGCACGATTTTTGTCGCATGCGACAAGCTCACGACGGGCCTACATGTACGACATGACTTACAATTGCCGCAGCGTTTTAAAACATGTTTTAAAATGCTACGACATTTTTCCTGACGTACACAAGAATTGTAAGTCATGTCGCGGGCCTGTCGTAAGCCGTTGTCGCATGCAACAAATATCGTACCGTGTAAATCGGCCCTTAGGTTACTCATCGACTCTTGTACGTTTTCGGGTACCGGCATCAACTCTTCTGTTTTCCCGCCAAGTAATCGACTCTTGCGCGCTGTCGGTTAATTTAATGTCATTTGGCCCAGCATTTTTGTTCTTTGAGCAGTAGTTTAAAAAATTCCAACCAAATAACCTGCGCAGTTAGAAAGAAATCCTTGCATAGGTGCGTTATAATCTTCTCTCAATCATCACAACTTGATTACGTACTCTGAATTTCCAGCTCATTCAATAGTTTTACAGTATGTAACAGGCACTACATGAAATGAAATGTAAATTAATGGGAAAGGGGTAGGAAAAATAGGTTTCCTCGATTGTCTCCCCAAAATAAAAATTGTAAATATTTTGTTTCGTACGGAAACATTTCCTACGCCGCTGGTACTGTACTGCAGACAATCTAATACTTTTTTCACCATTGTAGGGTCAGCAGTGTTCACAACAAAAAGGTCACTCAGCTTATTGTAGAGGAGCTTTGTCGCCAACCGGGAAGAGGATTTGCCAGAGCTGTTGTTGAAAGTAGGTAACAATGCAGCATACAGTACAGCAAGTCTGCAAAGTTCAATCACTATTGTAAACTTGAAAAAAATGACACCTACTTGGACTAACAAATTCCTTGTTTCTTTGCAGAAACAGCCAAAAAGTACCATAAACACATCCGCAGAAGTGCCTTGGGAAAAATTACTGACGAGATTAGAATGAAGAAGAGAATAAACCTTAGAAAAGAGAGGGTAAGCGATATTTTTACATCTGTCCGCGCACGAAAAGAACTCTTTATCCTACACATTAGGGCACATGCTGTCAAGTTCAAACATGACATTAATTTGCGGTTTTTTTATAGTGCATTTTTTTGTTTCGTTTGAAAAGCTTTCCTCTTTCCTGTGAAACATATCAATACTCCTTTTCTTACGGTACATGTATATACGTATATTTATCCAAACCGTCTTAACATCCTTCCATAACTAACTCATCTTAGTCAATCCGTTCTAAAGACAAGCTTTCCTTTTTTGCCATAGAAATACGAAAGGAGAAAGTGCCAGGTAAAGGATGAAAAGGAGGCCCACGCCTTTTCAAAATTGACGAAAGAACACATGTCTACGGACGATGATGCTAACAGTAGTGAAGGTGAAGAGGGATGGGTTTCAAGGCCCCCTAGTTACAGAAGTCAATTGCTGACTCACTTTCTAAACAAGTAAGTAATACTGAAAAATACAATAAAAAGGAAAACGAAAAGTCCTGTATCAACTTAACTATTGAGAAGAATTGCAAACAGTAGAAATAATAGTAATAGGCCATTCTCACAACACTCGCTGCGCTACGGTTACCTGGCTATCCCAGACAATTACTACATAGTAAAACGATCAAGCGAAATACAGAAAATGCTTTTTAAAGAATACCAGTAGGCGCAAAACTCTGGAATGAGATGATATATACGTGATTATTTCCAAGGTAATGTCCAAGGGATAACAGCTTTTAATTTAAAAAAAATATTTATTGTTATTCTTTACTTATTGTAAACGTCTTCTGCGTTTAAATATGAATAATTAATATAATTTTCAGCCGTGAATATAAGAATTCGGTGTTATACTCACCGCGCTACCCGATAAGGCTTGACTCTGAGGCCATGAGGGCGAGAGGTATAATTGTTTTAGTAAAATCCAACTAGCTGGTCAAAAAAATATCGAGACAAAACATCTTTCGCTAGTTAAAGCTAGACTTTAATCCTTTTCTGCCACCAAAACATTACAAATATGGCCGGCGCTTTCGCTACTAGTGGGCTATAAGTAGCTCAACCAATCAGAACGCAGCATTGACAATAGACCACTAGTTGGATTTTAGTAATCAGCATTAGTAGATACTAAAACAGTGGATAGCGAATATCCTGTGCTATTTACCTGCGAGCAACTCAGGAAAAAATGGCGTCCCGATTTGCATCCGTGACAAGTGAAGAAAACATCCAAATTAATTTTTTGTGGTGTATATTATCTCACTGTTTTGTATATACTAAAACAACTATTCACCTCAGTGCCTAGATTAGCTCTAGCTGCCTGCGGCCCCTTGCTTAAGTTAAGAAAATATAAAGATTGTTGTTGTTGTTGTTGTTTTTGTTAGGCTTCTTAAACAACTTTATTCTGCAGGCTAATTTCGTTATCGTTGCTGTGGTCATATGAACGTATTTTGATAAGAGATACCAAAAAGCTGAGAGCTCAGTAAACAAGCGATGGAAGAGAACAAACGCAAGACAAGGGGAGAAAGCGGAAAAAGAGCCTCCAAACGGTACGCCCAAGTGGGCACTTTCCGATGAGTGGAAGGCCCTCCTTGAACAAAGAAAGGAGGAGGCGCAGAGGTATGTTAAATGTTTCATGCACTTGACTACTGAAAACAAAAAAAAAATAAAAGGACGTCGATATATATCTTATCTAGCCGGCCGGCCGGCCTTCGACGTTCTTTTTCCATAAATCTCTCTTCAAAAACAGGAAAATGGCACGATTTATTTATCGACTATGGCTTAGAAATATGGATTAGAAATTAATTAAACAAACAATGCACAAAACAACAAAAAAATATAAGTCGAATTTGATTTGCGCTCTAGTTAACAATTTCAAATAACTTTATTATGTTTCAATGAGTTAAACAACGTCAACTTTCATTGGCAGAAACGATGCAGATTCCGAAGAGGAGGAAGATGACAACATGAGGGAAGAGGAAGCGGAAGATGGCGAAAGTTCAGGAGAGGATACTGAATGGGAAGAGACAGAAAATTAGCCTTGTTTTACTAGGGTTCATTGCACAATTTCACAAAGAGATGGGAAATTAGATTTGTTAATTTTTCATTGTATGATTTCACAAAGACATGGAACGTTAGGCTTGTTGTAATAGGTGCAGTTTGTTTCTTAAAAAAAAAAGACATTTAGGTTTCTCCTTTTATCATGTTTATAATAAGATTTTGAAATGATGGTAAATTAGGTTGAATACAACATTACAGTTGGATTTCTATATTTCATGATGTTTCTGTGACGAAAGGTGCTATTTGATATAAATAAAGCAAAATATTTCATTCATTTAAAAAACTTGCTTATCTTCGTCATTCATAGTTTAGGCAATGCGCTCTTTTCTCTTTTTGTAAGGCCCCGTTCAGATTAGGTGCCCGTTACCAGGAACGGGTACTTGTCTGAACACGCTTTCGTCAGTTCCCGAGCTTTCTCCCCTGCTTCCCTGCGTGTCAGTCACGACAACTGTGGCCGGTGCAAAGTGGACGAAGAAAGAAATAATTGCATTGTTAGAACTGGGGTGTCTGAACAACTTCCAGTTTGGTGCCCGGGCAAGGTGTGGTTGAACGGTCATCTAGTCTCAACGGGGCCTAACACCTCTCTCGCTACATCTATCTACACGGCCTTGAACATCCTTTATCCCTCTATTTTGGTCCCAAGATTCCATTTATATTTCGGATTGTGGGAGGTTGGGTAACATTATAATGTCTATATTACATTTGAGAATAAAAAGCAGTGTCCTGAATGCAAGGAGTAAAAACAAAAAAAAGATATGAGTCCGTAACACAGTAGGCGCTCCCAGTATATATCCTTCTTTTCGCAGTATATACTGATATGAACCCTGAACTATAAGGAATCCACCAAAGAGTATTAGAATCCGTATACATACCTGCTATACAATTCCAGTATACCTTATGACTCACACAGTATACATAATGTATACTGACATGTATACTGAAATATAAGGAATTATGCTACATATGTATACGGTCCTGCTATTTTCTTGGCATACCCTGACGTATACTGGGTATTATACTGACGTTGCACATCCTTATACTTACCGTATACCACAATGTATACTGACTGTATACACCCCAAGTAAGGGTCCGTATACAGCATATTTTACGCAGTGTTGAAACAAGTTTTGTCCTTAATGGTCTGTATTACTTTCTTTAAAAAAACAACAACCATACTCCTAAATAAGAACTTCTAATACTCCTTTTTTTCCTTTGTTTTCCAGTTGATTTTCTCGCAGATTTGTACATACACGGTGAAACTACCTGCACCATAGAGGAAAATAGTAAGATGAAAACAGTCACTGTCAACAGAGCACAGTTCTTTCTTTCTGAAGAAGCACTTTCAGCTTTTGAAATGATCCATGACAATTGGGAGTTGGATGTGTGCAAGAGAAACCCACATGATGCTGTTGTAGGAGGTAATATAAATCATAAATCACACTGTATTCAATATTGAAACCTTTAAGTGATAACACATTACTTCGTCTTGCTACAATCCCGGACAAAAGTAGTTGGGAAGGTTATATAAATGAACCCCACCAGAGCTGTATTTCAACCCGCTTCTGTTAAGGCGCAAAAAAACACTTTCTCCTTCTCTTATAAAGCCCTCCTCCCCCCTATTCAATGTTGGAAGGTAACACTACAATTTCCTACCAAAAGCATTTAGTTTTGCACAACATTAAATCAGGGGGTGGGGAGAGAAGCAAAGACGTCAAAAGTGGTAACCTTCCCAACAGTTTTGCCTATGATTGTATGAGAGTAGGAAATCGACTTTGAAGGCTTATAACTTTCGCAGTATTTAACATGTGGCTTCCATTTCTCATTCTGGAAATGTTCTTGTAATGTACTTTCCAATGCATAAATAAAAATGCACATTACCGAATTTTGCTTAAAACCATTGATTTATGATTTGGATTTAAGACTTACGTGACACCCCATAGCGTTACTCCAAAACCCATGCGATTGGGAAAATGTTAACTAAAAATTACATAAAAATACATTTTTGTTGTTTGATGTTTCATATTCGTTAAAAGAAAGCTTACTTTTTTGGAAGACGTTGACAGAATGCCCAAAACTGATTTATTTTAATCAATTTAGCAAGAAATGGCCCGGGAGCATTCACTCAAGCATGATATTAAACGTTCTGTATAACTGTCCTTGCTTCAATTACCCAAGTGTAAGTTTTTTACTAGAAGTATATAAAATATTTGAAATACGTGAAAGAAATAGGAACAACATATAAACGGTCACAGTAAAAAGGAGGTTCACTGAGGTTTGTTTTTCTAGAAAGAAGGGAATTTTCTTAGTTGCACGTGTAATGTAGCGTGTACGCATTCATAACGACTGTGACATCAGTTATGAAACTTCTCGAATAATGCGTTTGTTGACGCCTAGAAATTAGTTACCTATATAGCAGATTTTTGCTTGTGCATAAAGTAATGATTTTGAGTCACTTCCTTTTAGAATGGTATTTAAAGGCAGAATATCACCAGAGAAGAGAGCACTTTCAATATTTCTACGCCGAGAATGTGGCCTGAGTTTTCCTAAAATTGCCGAGAAATGCCACATTTCAATTTCATCCGCCCAACAAATTTGCAAAGAAACATTTTCTACGAGAAAAAAGCCGTGTCAGACAAGGAAAAGCGGTCGCCCAAGAAAGATTTCTCACGGCATGAAGCGCTTGTTGAAAAGAAATCTTCTGAAAGTAAGGAGGCAAGGCCTCACGGTTACTGTTAGGAGATTGGTTTCTTATAGTGGATTAAGTCTTGAAAACGCAAGTATTCGTTCGTATTCCTGATGCTTAAATGAGATGGGGTTCTGGTTCTTACAGTCTCAAAAAAAAGGACTATTGAAAGAAAGTGACAAAAAAGAGCGTCTTCACTATGCAAGGAAAATGGAACGCTGGGAAAGAGATAACCCACGCTTTTGGACCAGAGAAGTAGCTTTCTACTTGGATGGTGTGTCCTTTGTATACAAAACGAACCCGATGAGTGCAGCAATGACTCCAAAGGCAAGATTTTGGCACCGAAAAAGTGAAGGTTTGCATATAACCAGCAAAGGTTCGAAAGATTTAGCAGGAGGAAAACGCCTCCACGTAATGGTGGCAATAGCTTATGGAAAAGGTGTGATTCTCAACGAGCCCTATGAAAAGATGAATGGTCAATTCTTTGCAAATTTCATTAGGCAGCATTTTAATCTATGTTTTGGACGTGCAGGACCAAAACGAGATGGTAAGCCTCTCTTCGTTATGGATAACGATCCAAGTCAGGTTAGCAAATTAGCAATGAATGCTTTAAGAGAAATTGAATGTGAACTTTGTAAGATACCTTCTCGTTCGCCGGACCTGAACCCATGTGAATCAATTTTTCACCTTGTAAAAGACTCCTAGATAATGAAGCTATTGAAAGAAGCATTAACAAAGAATCATTTGAGGACTTTCGAAGGAGAGTTTTGCGCAATCTTAGTGACATGGATACTGTAGAAATAGAAAGTATGCCCACAAGAATTAAATTAATTATTCAAGGCAAGGGTCGTAGAACTAAGTATTAGATAGCATGTAATTGGTAAGATACCTTAGTCAATTTATCCTGTACATGTAGAACACAATTTTGAAATTGCCACGTTCATTTTTAAGTCACAGTACAGAAGTAAATTGAAATTGATTACTGGCGCTAGTAGGATGGACTGTCAATCATTGTCCTATTTTGGGAAAGGTAATCCACACGTATTTGAACATTACTCCACGACATTACCCCATCAGAAAATACGAAATATTTGCCCAATGAATGTGATATTTTGCAACAATAACGTAGTTATATGTAAAGCATACTGGAATACGTACGATGTCTCTCTTATTATGGACAAAACTTATTGAAACTCCTTATTTTCAACATTACTCCATTGAAACCATGTGTTCATAAAGTTAATTAGATATGTTATTTCAATTTAAGCCCTCTTTATGGAGTAATGTTGTAATTTACCTAAAATAAAGCTAAAATGGCCATGAAACGTCCTATTACTATTTCCTTTAAAGCCCTTTACACTCCAGTTTCTATATTTTATCTGCAGCTTGGCTTGAAAGCCATTATTTTAGGCTTTGAAAATGGAGTAATGTTGGGAATCATGTTGGGAGTAATGTGAACTGTAAGTTATCGACGCGGGTGATCAAGTCGAGAACGTATCTCCGTTGATGTTATCTAAAATAAGTTTAGAAAAACAGTGACCACATGGTGTCAACTGGAGTTGTTCTGATGGTGGAATTTGTCTCCAGAAATGGAAAAATCGCCACCTTACATTCATCATTTCGGTGTTCGCGGGGCAAACACTTCCTCCCTTTATGAAAACAATTGGCGCATCTGATGTTGCGACGATGGGTGTATCTTTGCTTAGCTCAATGTCGCGTTTGGAGAAATTTTTTGGAGCGGGTAAATGAACTATATCTCCTTCTAACAACAGCAGCAAGTCAGCCCAGGCTATAATGGATGGTTTCCAGCGAAAATCATTCAACATAATTATCTCAGCCTCTTCCGCCCCTACCCAGGCAAACACTCCAGTTGCAGGGTTGCAAAACGTGCCATACATGGCCTTCAATGGGGAGAGCATGAAGCTCTTACCACAATTTGCAACACCGTGAATAAAAATATTACGGTACTTCCCCCTTCCTTTCTCTAACAATGTGAAGACCGCCTGAGCAAAAACAGTGACGCTAATCTCATTTCTGGTGAGGAGATGCACTGCTGCCCCCATCCACTCGCCATTACATTCAGCTACGCATTCC
>NC_090879.1:48286740-48291740 GCF_036669935.1 Montipora foliosa
AATCATATGTAAGTATTGTCTGCTGCTGATGGTAACAAGAAGGTTTGGATTCCAGACTAGACAGCAATTTATCTACTTAAAATATACCGCTTATAAACATATTTGGAGGTCCACTGATTGTCTTAAGCCGCGGCCTAAGTTAGACTTTGTTGAAATAACTGGCCCTTACTTTTTATTACAGAACTAGTGACAACTCCTATGATATTGCAACGAGAAAGTGGCTGCTAACACTGAAACGAAAATGCTGTGCAAATTCTTTCCCAACTACCCCATCCTTCACTTAGAAGCAACGATACTTGCAAAATCATTACTTCCTATCTAAGAACAAAGTGACGATTATAGCACAGGCAGCCCAAACGTGGTATACTATTTATAGCCTTTGTATGGGAAAATTAACTTTGAGCTTATAAATGCTAAAATAAGCTGTAAATGTAGGAGTAAACTTCATTTACCTCTAGGTACAGGTGTCCTCGTCTTTTCTGTGCAATCGGAAGACAAATTTCTGTCCGTTATAGACGGGTTTGTGGCTTTCGAATTTTTACGATGTCGTTAGTTGTCATTTCCCCTCATAAAGAGAAGGAGGGGAAATGATAACTAACGGCATCGTAAAATTTGGAAAGCCACAAACCCATCTAAAACGGACACAAGTTTGCCCTCCGATTGCACAGAAAATAAGAGGACAACTGTACGTAGAGCTAAGTGAAGTTTATTTCTACATTAACAGCTTACTTTAGTATTTACAAGCACAAAGTTAATTTTCCCATACAAAGGCTATAAATTGTATACCGAGCTTGGGCTGCCTATGATTATAGCAGCACTTTTAGTTGCTTTCAGCATAACAAAGTTATCGCGAGCACCAACACCGTATCCTAATGACTTGTTTTATCTTTAATTTGGAAAGTCACACTTCAAATTCTACGACCTTACTCTACCATATACGAATTCTAAGAGTTACGTTGAAAAAAGCCCTTCCACACCAGCACTCATTAAAACATGTACGCCCAAAATATGTACAAACAACGACCCGCATTTTCCACCCCATGTCCGGCCTCAAGAAAATTATGCATTCATGTTGCAGAACATCCACAAATAAACGGTAAACCAGCTCGATTGCTAACCAAGGAAATAAAGAACTTCCAAAACTATTGCCCAATATTAATCACCTAAATGCGTCGAATCCCTTAACAGATTTAAATTCTTCATGAAAAACGGAATGCTAATCTGCATAACAAGCCATTTCATGAGTTTTTGCGTCTGTTAAATGTCAGTACATGCCAAATGACAACCTCACGTTGTCGCTGCTTCACGGCCACACGTTTCATAAAAACCCCAATAAAGTATATATTTTCTGGAAGCCTAGGAATTGTAGATCCCGATTATTAGTTGACTTAAGGCAAGAAATATAATACCTTTCCTAAAATAGCCATCATTTTCCAAAAGTATGTAGTTTCACAAATTGAGTTCGTTTCCGTTCAGAATTTAACCGGAAACTACGTTTTCTTCACACCTTGATCTAAAAACCGGTGTCGAGGCATTTTGATTACGTCTGGTTTGTTAAACTTTAACTTTTTATAAAACGCGCAGTACCTATTCTTAAATACTCATTACTTTTGAAGGAGGCAACAAATAAATACTCCCCGACATGGGTTTTTTGCCACATTATCGGGCAACATTCTTGCCAAATTTCAGCGAAAAGGGATGAAAACTCGCTGTAAGCGAACTGAAATCGTACGCCTCATGCGATGAAGTTTGCATTTGAGTTTTGAGACATAAAGCCATTTGTGGCAGCTCCTAATTTGACAAATACACAATTTCTTTTCTAAGTCCCTCACCACCTGACATTTCTAATAGTCGGGTCGACTTTTGAAATGACGGCTTGTCACAAACTAGACGGGTCGTCATGACCCGCCAACATTTTCAGCCGGCCTCACCACCTCCACTATCTTCACAAATACATGATTTTTTTCTAAGTCCCTCACCACCTGACATTTCTAATAGTCGGGTCGACTTTTTCAAATGATGGCTAGTCACGAACTAGACGGCTCCTTACGACCAGTCAACATTTCCAAAAAGTTCCTCGTAACCTTCTTTCAAATAGCAACTTCCTGTTACTTTACTTCCGCAAAAAACCACGACCCAACTTCCACTTGACGGGTCGTCTTCACCAAAAAGTTGACCCCACTCAGTTCATGTGTATTGGACAACCCTCAAGCGGCTTGTCCTGGCGGTCTTTCCAAGCACCAAGCCACATGGCCTAAGTCTTAGAGACATTCAGCTTTGCTCCGGTGCCTCTCTCATATAAGGATATTGCACGGAAGAGCGAAACAAGAGAGTGGTCATTCTTGACAATTGCTGTTGTATCATCCGCATATTGCCCGTCCTTAAACTGGATCCCCCCAGCCCCAGGCAGGAGAAAGCCATAGATGTCAGGAGAATCTCTAACCTTACAAGCTAAAACCTCTACACACAGGATGTACAGCATAGGCGACAAAGCGTCGCCCTGCCGTACACCTCGATGCAAAGGGACAGGATTCGAAAGAAAATTTTTGACGAGAATACGCATGTAAGCACCACTATAAAGCGTACGAATGCAATTGCAAAAGGAAGGACCAAAGCAATAATGCTCAAGAAGAGTCATCAGAAAAGACCTATTAACCCGATCCAAGGCTTTCTCTTGGTCTAAAGAAACTAGAATCCCCGTTTCCCCAGTCCAGTCAATGTAATCTAAAGTATCACGCAATGAAGCTAAATTAGAAGCGATAGACCTTCCTGTAACAGAGCAAGTTTGATCAGGGCTGATAATAGAACTCAAAACCCTAGCTAACCGTAAAGAGAAAGCCTTAGAGCAAATTTTATAATCTACATTAAGGAGGGAGATTGGACGCCAGTTCTTCAAGTTCTTACGATCATCCCTCTTGTATACTAGGCGAGTAACACTAGATTTCATAGATTCACACATTTCGCCATCACTTAAACTTTCATTGAAAACGTCGACTAAAAGGGGGCCAAGCCCCGACCAAAAATTTAAATAAAATTCAACTGTCAAACCGTCTGATCCAGGAGTCTTATTCCTATTAGAGAGGTTAAGGGCCTGTGTAGCTTCATCTAAGGAAAGGAGGCCCTCACAAGATTCTCGATCGGGATCCGACAAACGGCTCGAAACGTCAGAAAGAAGCTCATGTTGAACATCAAGATCAATCTCCTCCTCAGAGAAGAGGGCAGAATAAAAGCGCTCGTGAGCCTCCGTCATCTCAGGAAGAGATGAGACCTCATCCCCCTCTGGGGTCAAAACTGAGGATATTAAGGATTTTTCGTGTTGTTGATTTTCTAAATTAAAGAAAAACCTAGTGGGGGCCTCACCTTCCTCCAACCACTTAGCACGACTTCTGATTTTAGAACCCTCTAACTCACTGTCAAAGATAGATTTTAAAGAGGCTTCTAACTCCAAGATCTCTGATGAAACTGCCGAAGTCCTTGAAGCTAAACGCCGCTTCAGCACAATCAGTCGATTGGTGAGAAGGACTTTATCTCTAGAAAGCTCCTTACGTCTATCACGAGCAAAAGAAATCGAAGTTGACTTGAAATCCTTCTTTAATAACTCTCACATTTCCTTAGTCGAAGAAAAAACGTGGCGAAAAGATAGATATGCATCAATCAAATCAGAGATCTCGGAGCAAAAAGCCTCATCCTGGAGGAGGGAATTATTAAACTTCCAAACACCTGGCCCAGATCTAGCTGGATCTGTCAGATCAAGCTCTAAAACAACAAAATCATGGTCAGAATACACACATGGGAGGATGCTACACTCACTAATCGAATCGCAAAGAACACGGGAGACACAAAAGGTGTCTAATCTGCTTGCAATACTGAAATCGTGGGACAGTACTGTTTTGGCCTTCTGGACCTCATCAGTGCAGTGCTGATGTCTAGGATGGAGGTTAAGCTATAAACCCACCCCAGATGTCCCACACATGTGGTACATCCAAGTCATGCCAGAGTGCTCAAACTAGCAAGCTAGTGAGCATGCGCAATTGCTAGCAGCAATGACTCATCCTAGTAGCGTGCTCAATTTGAACATGAAAGCAAAATCTTTGTAATGCCAAAGAGCATTATATATATATATATATATATATATATATATATATATATTGCGCATGCTCACTAGCACGCTAGTTTGAGCACTCTGGCATGGCTTAGATGTACCACATGTGTGGGACATTTGGGGTGGCTTTATACGCTTAACCTCCATCCCAGACATCAGCACTGCACTGATGAGGCCCACAAGGCCGTAACAGTACAGTATATATATATATATTTATTTATATATAATGAAATGACTTGATAAATTAATCATCAGCTAAAAGTGCTCAATGGGTTTACCAGAGCTTTGAATAGATACGTAGACTTGAACTAGGTCAAAAACATTTATTTGCTACTCCCGAGTTTCATGCTTCTCACGAAGCAATCATCAGGCAACTGCCAAAAAGAAGGAATACATGGTGTTTTACAGTGATTTGGAAAATAACGGTAGCAATTCACTATAGGCTGGGGTGCATAGCAACGGTTATACAATACAAACTGTTTCCAGTGAGCTGCTAAAAATAAGCCTTAAATAATTACGCTATTGAGAAGGAATTTCTTTGCATGTCTGCAACTTGTTACAAGCTCATTTCTGTTGTTAAGGGTCGCCAAATCTGGTCTACAAATTATATAGTATTTCTCCCACAGACATAAATTACACTTCTTCGTTACATTTGAATGCGATCTCGCATGCCTAACAATCCGCCATTTAATGTGATAGTCGACTTTCTTGTCTTTCAAACCCCATACATATTTACTAAGTTCAGTGGAATTTCTGTAGCGTTCATTTCTAAAGGAACATGTGTGGTTTCTATAACGTGATTTGAATGATGTGTCGCAAAGACCGATGTAAGTTTGCTTTGACTGAGATGTTGTGACCTATGCTTGATAGATGGTATTCCGCACGTTGCACTTTCCGT
>NC_090879.1:48319240-48326740 GCF_036669935.1 Montipora foliosa
TGATTGACAGTTAAACGTTCAGCATTGTGGACAAACGGTGGAAGGAATACCTGGGGCCATTTCTTGATGTAGTCTGTGAATAAATTCCCTACTGAATCCATTCCATCAATGAACTGGCTGTGAATCACAAGATATTAATATGCATGAAGAACAAAGAAAAATCACAATGACATAGTTTCATTTAGCTTGTACGTTTCTGGCAAAATTATTGTCAGCATTGCCTTCATTTTAACCAGTAGTGAGGAATTCTGTTAGCATCAAATGATGACATTTTTGGGCCTTAACTAAATAGGTTCATATTAATTTATAGGCCATTATTTCCTCTACACAATTACTGTGTGTTACTTGTATTACTGAGTGGACTTAACAGCTACAATCTTCCTGTAGTAGAGTGATTCCCTCATCATTTGGAAACACATTTCTTCCCTGGCTTGTATTGTGCGTTGTTATTCCGTGATCCTACTACCAATTGCTGTGTTTTCCTTTGATGTCAAGAAAGGCTTAATCATCAGTTGCATCAAACAATTCCTTTGCAATTACTGTAGCTTCCTCATCGCTGATATTATACTCATTGCTTCGTGATTCATGCGATAGGGTAAAATTTACCGTGGAATTCACTAGTTAGGCAATGAATTTTTGTATAGAAGAAAGCAAAGAAAATGAAACATCAAAACGCGGACAATTCGAAACCTTTTATTTTCACTAACCCTACAGGCAGTAAGAATAAGGGAGCTACGCTTTTAGGCTTGGCTAAATCTATATATATTATCGAGGTAATGGCAAGGGTACAGTAATCGTTTCCAGAAGATGCAAAAACCTTCAGTGTCATCTATCGTGAAGCCATTGTAACACATGATTTTCTCTGGAAGTTTCAAGACTTCCATAATTTACATTATAGACTGATCACCATTTCAAGATAAAATATTTTTATACAGGAATTGAATCCGACCTTAAATGCAAATCTTACCAGTGATAAGCTGTCACTTTATTAATATGTCACTGCTATTTTTGAAGTCCTACCAAGATCGAACCCAATTTCTTTTGAAATATAAATAGTTTTCCATATAATAGGCTCATGGCCACATATGAAAAGTCAAGTTAGATTTCGTAAAATGCATTACTTCACCATGTTTATCACAGCTTTGCGACTTGTTTCTCTTTTAAAACTTCCATGGCAGAAACACAAGATTCTCTACAACCACAACAAGCTAAGCTAAGGAAACGTTAACTCCATGCTTAACCTAAGTTTCACAAATTCACTTAGGATCCATTCAATGCAAAAAAAAAAACCAAAAAAAAAAAAACCACTTAATCCATAACCATTAGTATCTTGTAATCCCCTGTTACAGTCTGTACTGATTTCAGTTGGCATATCCAGGAGTTATAGTTAACATCGTGTTTGCTTTCTTTGTCTCTCTTTTTTTTTTTTTAAAAAAGGAACATTTGATCAGTTATAAATATGACATAATACGGGAGTGCAAACGGTGGTCAGGAAGTAGTAGTACATGGGAAGTAGTATAGGAGTTGGGGGTGCGAGCACATTTTTGCAAAAATGTTCTCATACCAACCCAACTCCATACTACTTTCCATTTAATGGCTACCAATTTTTGATCTCATATTTTTGATCTTATATTTTGGAAATCTATATGTTTTTAACATTGATATATAATACAATAGTATAATGAGTTGTAGAGAAATACATGATGAAGTTGTCAATATGGAAGAAGTAATTTGTCCATTTTGCAATAAACAAATAGGTAAACATACGAAAGAAATTGAGCAATGCTGCAGTCAACCTGATATAGTGAATGATAACAATATGCTAGTTTGTTAAAAATGAGGGACAGTTAATGGCTATAAACCAGAATTTATTGATTTTTATAAGAACAAATATAGGTTTTACCGTAAATCAGTCTATCAGAGAAAGTATCATGTTGAAAATATAATAAACAACATTGCAGTTAAAAATAATTTTCAAATTACCGTGAAAAATAAAGACAAAATAATGAGGATTTTTTATGAAATTGGAAAAGTCGTTAAGCATGTTAACATTGACCAAAAGCGCATGATAAACATAAATTACATTTTAAAACAAATATTCAGTATGCTTGATCTTCCTCATGAAAAGATTAAGACGACTAAATCAAAAAGGACTATTGAAAAGTATGATCAATATTGGAAAGAAATACTTTTATTGATTTCAGACAAAATCATAGCCATTATTCGGGAGTGAATTTTTTGTCATATTTTAAATAGAATCGATCAACGATAGGACTCAGATCTGTAACAACATCATCAACATTATTCATAGTTAAATATATTGATTCTTGAAAATCACCAACTCTCAGCATGTCTTTTATTGAATTTAATACATGCTGATAACTTTGATGAGCGTATGTACAATTTTGTATTTTTAGGTCTAAGTTTTGATGTGACATCCATCCTTGAATCAGAATTGCTACCGTACTAATAGCAACTAGAGATGCTCCCCCTGTGACTATAGAAGAAGCTAAACCCGATGAAGCAAATACCACAGATAAAGAATTTCCTAGTAATTTTAATTTTTTAAAGCGTTTTACAGCCTGCTTATAAGCCCAACATTTACGATGAAAAATACGATAGTATGATTTGAGTTCATCAATTTGATCCAATGTAAGTTTATTTGAAATATGATTCCAATTAAATTTTTTCTTTTTTTGAACTGTCATATATATAGTTTAGATTTTCAATCGTTTAAAGATACAATAAAGCAGACCTGAAATTTGACCGCAGAATGGAGATCTTTTCACCACTCTAGTTGTGTATTTTTCTGGAATAGCATATGTATAACCTCTACCTAACGAATAATGATCATAAAACCTCCCAAAAGCATCATGTAGTATGCTATGGCTGTTTAATATACCAACCCAACCGAAGATCTTTTCAAATAACCACGTAAGACAGCCATCACCTGGTCCAAGAAGACCTATTTCTCCATTATTGATTTCAAGAACTTTGTTCAATGTGATTTCTCTTTCAAAATAAAAATTGTGTAGGTATTGATAATTAAGTGCTGATTTTAATATTTTATCGTCAATGTTTGGATGTTTTTCCTTTGTTTTTTCAAAATTGTATGTCACATATTCAAGCAATAAATTGATATACATGTATATATTACGTTATATATTTTAAGAGAGCATCCATCTGAAAACCATGCAGTATTAAAATATGAGTCTACAATGACCCTCTCAGATTTTGTTCAGATTCTTTGTAGGTTTACATAATAAGGTGATAATGCAGTGGGTAGAATTTTATTCCAAAATTCTCTAACGTCTATAAGATATCGCGGTCAATGTGTTCATGATAGGTTTTCGGCCAAAAAATAACCATATTTTGCCCTATCTTTCGACCAAAATATTTTTAAGAGAATTGAACCTTTCCACCTCAAAACACAGGTGCATTTAATATCATGTACTTAGATTGCAATGATGCCATTGAGATTTCAAACGACGAATTGCTTAAGTAACAAACGCATTTTAAATATAATGCCTTGAAGGAAGTGCTGGGACGAAAGGATTTTAGGGTAAAAATTTGTTCTAAAATCGCCGATGCGGCGTTGTTTCAAAAGTTTTTTTACCTACTATTTTATGAAGCTTTTATCGGTTTATAAATACCAGCAAAAAAAAAGCTGTAACGTTCGACACGTTCATGAAATTTTGGGGGACAAAAACGTGCTATATATCAGTGCAGGAAAACAACTGAGGATTACAACGAGTGTCATAGCATAATGGATAGGTCGGTTAAGTAAGCACCAGACTCCAATCCATATAAAGTTTTAACTTCTAAAATAGCTCTCAATGTTAATCACTTATCTTGCGATAAAGTGCCTTCGATATAACAGTCTTACAACGGGGAAGGTAGATAATCAAGCCACGCAGAAGTCGCCACTTTGTCATCGATCGGCTGCAAGCTTACATAATTCACGGACAAATTGAACCAGAAAATGGACAAACCTCTGAGAACTTGCTTCATTTCTATCCAGCAGGTAAGTTAAATCTCCAAAACCAATTCGTAAGGCTTAAAGGTGCAATCATCTCATTGACGCTGGGCTGCTGGACTTTCCGCAAACTGTTTCCTTCCGGCGCCATTTTGTGTGAGACTAGTACCCAGTCCTTCAAGATTCTCCCGCGTATCAGTACAACTCTTCCAGATTCGTGAGAGGTCGATTTGTGACAATCTTACTCCTATCAAACTTTTAATTTAATCGAAAGCTTCTTTCCAACAATAATGAACTCCAAAACGTGTAGAAGTTCGTATTAGTCGACGATAGCGTACTTCAGGCTTGCTTTATCTTCTATTGTTATCCTTCTGTGTGATGCGTTGCGCTCAGAGAGTCAGACAAAACTTTTCAAGCACGAACTTTTATTTGCATAGGAGCGAGACAGCGTGTTATAATTTACTCCACCCAATCGGGGAATTAAAAGCCTTCTAAATCTTGGGATGGCTCGGTTTCCAGACTTGTTCCGCAAGATATGGGCGACTCTCATATGGTAAGGACGGGGTACTCGTCGTAAACTTTAAAGAGAACCCCCACAAAGAGGTACCAAGACCCTGTTTGTGGGGGGGGGGGGGGCTTGAAATTTTTCCCACCACTAAGAGCTACCAATTTTAAAACCCCAAATCAACTGACACTTTTATAATTTTTAATAGCGATAAAGACAATTGGCGACTAACTTAAAAGCCTCGAATGAATTTTAACTCTTTGATTGAAGAGTTGTGAATTCCCTGTATAAATGCGACGATATTAAAAATCAATTGACTGTCAAATATCTTGTCATATTTTTTTTTTGGCGTCAATACCCTGAAAGGTACCACGAAAGCTCCCGCTGTGCACATTTTGAGGCTGAAAACCCTTGGATGTACCAAAACCGATTTTTACCCCTAAAAGGTAGGACGAACAGCCCCTTCCTTCTTATGCGGGAGTTCTCTCGGGACATAAGCTTATTTTTTACCAATTGCAACCTTTTCCACAATTTCAGCCCTGCTTAGTCATGCTACGAAAACGTGAACGTTTCATATTATATCCAACCGTCACTTCTGAGGATGTATGTTGAGGCATACAAAACGTTAAAGTCATTAATCAAAGTTTTGTTTGCCTGTCTTTAATTCCGTCAAAACTTTCAGTGGAACTTATTTTGCGAACCGTGAGAAACGGAGACCTCTTTTCTTTGTCACTCACATTGGTAGCCAATAATTTACAAAGTAAGCGTGTTGTAAATTCTTTGGCGGAGATGGTATCTTTCAGATTGTTGAACTACAGCCTCAACATCTTCTCCTTCTTCTTCCAGACTTTCTACTGCTGTTGGCAACTGGCTCATTTTTTTCATTGCGGCCAACCTCGAGAAATAACTAGTAACTTGCTGTACTGTTAGCCACTCGCCCTTTTCAAACAACCGATTACCAGCATCGTTGCGCAGTGAACGCATTCGGGTTGCGGCTTCTGCTAGGGTAACCTTTCGACCAGTTTCTTCGCCAGTCATAAATTGCTCTAGAAGAAAGCTCTTTACTTGCTTGGAGAACCTGTTGCTCCGTTTTGATCTTGTTTGAGCCCATCCGATGACCACGTCACTCTCTAATTCTTCAGAACACGAGACTGCTGTGAAAAGATAAGAAGGATTTTGGGGCTTCAAAGACATGCAATGCTGGGCCCATTTGCGCCTGATTTGATCATACTGAGACTCTTCGTGAAGTTTGAAGTGATGGTGTCCCAAGTCAAGGTGCCTGTGAAGGTTCTGGCTTGTTCTGAAAGTCTTGACACATCCTTCTTCGGGGCAGTTAAACAATTGGCAATCCTCTTGATCTGCACGTGGTGTAACAGGCATGGTGACTACATGGGGAACCTCAAATGTCTGCTTTGATGTCGTCTTCTTCTTCAGCAACCCAGTAGACTCATCTGGTTCACAAGACGGAAACACGATTTTCACCCCTGTATCGCTTAGTGGCCTGCCCATCTTACTAAGCTCTTGCTTCGAGATCCTCTTACCCTCTCCAACTTGAAACGCCTTCCACACTATTATTTCGCCATCGTCCGAATGCTGAAAATTGTTCAGCTGACTAATACCACTAATCTTGTGCATACCAGTTGTTTGCTTCTTTGTGTCAGTTACTTCAACAACAGCTGCCCGGCAGCCTCTCACACCCCCATACGAATCAATGGCTTCCTTTAACTGTCGGGCTGTAATTACGTCATGACCTATAATGAATAAATTTGAAATATTTACAATATGTAGAGAGGAAGCCACATCAGCCATTGCTGGTTTTCATGTCAGCCCTCTATCCCGGTCGAATTGAAATTTGGAAATGTTGGTTTTTGTGGAGAGAGGAAAACCGGAGAACCCGGAGAAAGCCCTAGAACAAGGCGAGAACCAACACCAACAACAAATTCAACCCACATATGGCAGTGGGCAGGAATCGAACCCGGGCCACATTGGTGGGAGGCGAGCGCTCACGCCGCTGCGCCATCCCTGCGCCCTAAACAGATACGCAGATCATATTTAAATTATTATCAGATAAAGAGGTGCCAGATAATTAACTTCACTCCATAAACAACAAAAACGGAGATTAAGTTTTCATTTTCCCATATAACAAGCACAACAATACAATTGCTAAGGTAATATTGTGATTATAATGGTCATCAGTGTGGCGTGAAAATGGCGAGGTGGCCTCCAATTTTTCTTTCAGCTTTTCAAACTAATAATGTAATTATCAATTAGACAAAGTTCAAGGAAATTTAAGACATACCCTTTTACATTGAATCACCTAGGCATATTAGCACTTAGCTTGCGATTTAATCGTTTTGTTTCTGCGTGCGTCATCCACAACTAAAAGGACACGCCAATCCGCGCTTAAAAAAGTGTTAGCATGCGCGCAGAGGCTCATCTTACTGATTTCCCTGATTAAAATCGGGCATATCTCGCATGCAATGTTAGCAAAGAAACATACTCAATTTGCGTACTTAGCGGACGGTTCTGTATGAGTGCGAAAAGTAATTACCTTCGTTAAGGTATCTTGTAACATGTGCCTTAAGCGGAGCGATCTTTCGGTCTTTTCCACTGTTCGCCTCACTAAAGCTGTAGTTCTTTAACGTCAGCCCTCCTTTTGCAGCAACAGCTGGGGCACTAATGATCAGAGCCGCATTGTGATAACAGCCGGCGTTATTGCTTCTCAAAAAAATATCTTTGAGATTTGGGGCGATTTGCACAAGTTGATGAACAAGGCATTCCAGTACCGAACATACTGCAAACCAATCTTGGTTGCACGTTTCAAAAATGTGGATAAACGTCTGCACCTGCACAAAAGAAACAAGTAAATATAAACCGAATTTGCACACGCAAAACGGTAAATACCTGGAACTCAGTTTCATCTTTTTCTACTTTTGTAATGCAGACTGACATATGCCAGCTGATGCTTTTTTTGCCAAACCACTCCTTCTGAGTCTCTCGATAGCTCCATGGCAACCAC
>NC_090879.1:48331740-48336680 GCF_036669935.1 Montipora foliosa
TTGTCTGTGACAGAATAAGGGAACAAAGAGTTTACAGTGAGTTTATTTTCGACTTACAGTCCAACAAGACCGAGCTGGAAAGTCAAGGAAAATGCTTTGCAAAATTTGGTTCAGAATGTCATAATTTTTTAAAATAAGGGAGCTTTAGCTTTTTTTTTTTTTTTTTTTTCACCTAGAATATTTTTCTTTGTTTACTGAGAGATAACCTACTCGATCGATGGGGGTTTACAGAAAGCAAAAAAAGCTATATTACCTGCAACTTGGTCTTGGTGTGAATCCTTAGACATTTCGTACAGACACCTAGCATAGTTGTAAACAGTAGTGGATACTAATTAAAGCGTAATCTAAGAAAACATTTTTGCAAGATAATAAATTTAACAAAATTAACTGTTGCAGCAAGAATTAAAACAAAAGCAAGCTCCTAACCTTGACCAATCTCACACAGGATTTTATATTTTCTGTGAATTTCCAGGGACATACGCAATGTCACACCTCATATGGGTTTCTGCTGGGTTCGACAAAACACTGACCCCCGGTCAACTGACCCCCTTACTGACTCCCCTACTGACCCACTATAAAATCAATGGGAAAATGAATACTGCTTACTTAAGTCTCAACAACCCTTTTTAAACGGCATTGTTCAACAGTATTTAAGTCTAAGCACCCATTTTAAAAAGGTTAGTTTTCGATTATTGTTGTGATGGCCGATTACTTCATGTAAGCTAACCTTTTTAAAATGGGTGCTTAGACTTAAATACTGTTGAACAATGCTGTTCAAAAAGGGTTGTTGAGGCTTAAGTAAGCAGTATTCATTTTCCCATTGATTTTATAGGTGGTCAGTAGGGGGTCAGTAAGGGGGTCAGTGTTTTGTCGAAACCAGTTTCTGCTTGCTGTCGTGCAATGTATACTTGCAAACTTTGGTTGGTCGCCATCCAAGACCAAACTCATCTCTGTGAAGGGGGCAAATGGTAAGGGATTCTCCCGCCTCGTCAAACAAACCAGCTATATAAGCAAAGTTCCATTCCACCTCAACACCCGCGGGCGTGGTTTTGTAACAGCCTTTCAAATGATGTAAAACGTCTTATGAACAGGTCTTTAAAGGTAAAAGTGCTGTCTGGTCTTTGTACCGACCAGATACACCACACGCTTTCTTGGAATGTACTCTAAAAGAGCATTCAAAAGAAGCCATAGCGATATTGGGAGTGAAATTTGAGGCATGAAATTTGATACAAAATACAGCTGTTTGTTATCACAAGTGACACTCTGTCACGCAATTAATCGTTCCAGTTAAAACTGAGAAACAACAACACAAAAATGTTCCGCTGGTTTCAATTGGATAGAAAAGAAATTAAATATCTAAAATTTCGTTGCGGAGAAAAAAGTTGTTTTCATTGTTTGAACAAAATCCGAGACCGGATAGTAAAACAAGTCAGTAAAGTACTAAAATGCCTGGATGCGATGCCGCCAGCTGGCCGAGTCGTTGGATGACATGTGTTCAGCAAAATTGTTATGGTGTTGGAAATTCAAATGAAATGAAGCTTGGTTGTCAAACGAGCGAAGATTTTCAACTTCCAAGGCAATGATTTCTAAATGCTACTGCGGCCTCCAACGAAAACATTCGGGTTCGGGTACGACCAGCAGGTATGACGTTTGCAACTTTCCTTCGAATTAGTTATATCAACTAGCTAACCGCAGCTTAAAAACTAAAAAGATAAGTAAGCTGGAGTTTCAAAATGTTTCATAACGATGCTTCGCTTCTCATTAAGTAAAGTTTCATTTATTATCATACAATTTCCACTCAATTCTTACAGTAATTCCTTGTCGACCTCATTTGCAAATTGTCACAAACTAGCATTAGTTGGATGCATAAAACAGTTCTCGAACAGAGTCCTTTACAGAGTTTTTGCTTTTTTAACTGAAATATAATTTCTTTGGCAAGCCTTAGATAGCTACAAATTCAACTGAAAAAACGCCGCATCTCTACAAACAACGAATTTTGAGACCCTACTGTTTAGATATGACTTGACTAGGGTGAATTGAAATTTATCTCCTGGCCACAAGAAATATACCACAGAAGTTTAGTCAACGTTGCTTTATTGTTAAGTGTTAGAACTATTGTATGTAGAAATATCATGCCATTTCCCGTTGTTTCTAGCTTGCAACAAGCTATCAAACATGATGTATATTTTCACCACAAATTTGAACACTTTTCATTGTCTGACAGTTTGATTGACATATCTTGTAAACAATAGACAGTAGAACCAAACTGTTGCACATGGTTTATGTACTAGTGATTTTGTACAAGTGTGCCAAGTTTCAGGAGAATCGGTGATGTGCACTGTAGACTTGCCTGCATGGTCCTCAGGTGGACTCCCACATCACAAATCAAAATGATTTTGAATGAACCTAAACATATGTTTTAATTCATTATCAGACAGAGATTTTGCCCAAACAGCAAAAGCATATAAATCCATTTTACAGAAATTTATAGCAGTGCCATCAGTATGAACCTGACATCCAATAAATATTTCTTGAGCTGAACCTGTCAGAGTGGCAGAAATTGTTTCTGTTTTAATCGCACTGATTGATGTAACGCCTATAAAGAGTTCTAGATTTGTCCCATTAATACGAATTGTCCAAACTTCGATATTACCAGAGAGATTCAGCAAAGAAGGAATGTTAAGTCTGCCATTTGACGATGAACCAAAATCGACATAGACTGTACCATCTCCCCAACTTCAAATCAAGTTGTTTTTTTATGACAACATGGTTATCTTCCGTAGCAGCCTTTACGATGAGATTTTTTTCAGATTCTATATGTCCATCGTCATTTATTAAAAGTTGAGCTTCGTCTGTGATATCTTCGTCAGAGTGATAGTCAATAGTATATTCGATTTTGTCACCATTATCATCAAGAACATAAGTACCATCTAATTCTTTCACATAGAGTGTCATATCTTGAATTTGAATACTTTAACAACATTGTCTCCAAATTGTATACGTATGTTATCTACATTTTTAAATAATCGATTGATATTTACTGTTATGATTCTATTGGTTGAAAAATTCAGATTATAAGTAAATATTTTATCCCCTTGAACGATTAAAATGTGATTGCTGGATGATAAATAAGTTGATTGAGCAAAAATCTTTATTGAAATGATATGTATTGAATCAAAATTTAAAAGCGCATGAAGTGGATTTTGAAATTCGCATCTGACTGATGATGTCAATGTCCTGCCCCATATATAAGATGGTAAAATACTGTCACTTATTGATGCAGACAAACCCAAAATCTTATTACCATTCATTTCTATGGGTACATGCATTTGAAATTTATTCTTTGCAACCTCATAAGCTTTTTCATAATCATAGATAGTGAAATCGAGATTGTTTTTTGCTTCACCTTTTATGCCGTAAATTAGAACATACAGAGGCAATAGACTGGGGCTAAGGTTGTCATAAGTACTTTCAAGAGTAACATACAACCTTCTTTGGATTTGTTTAGAAGTACCATCAGGGCTCAAATTTAAAATGCTTCGATAATATTTGTAATCAGTACTTATTTTTATTGTGTTATAATTGTCAATGTTCATGTTCAGTCTTTCGAATTGTACATTAAATCTATTGAATTCTGTATCATATCTGCCATCTTTTTCGAAATATGTTTCAAGACAAACAGTATAATGGTCACTGAAATCGTCGTGTATCATTTTGAATAAATTGAAATCGAATTGTCCCCTGAATAAATTACTTCCGTCATTTGTTTTTTGAACTTTCATAGTAAATGCCTTCTTGTTCGTTTTATGAGGTGAGTCATTATAGCTGATTAAATTAACATCCTGAATACCGAAATCTTCTGTAAATTCTCCATCATCCATAGCGTATGCCAAAACGTTCTTTCGATTTTTGTGTGTGCTTATATGACTCTCCGCTATTTTTTGGTCTGTATATTCATTGTTATTGGTACTAGTGGTTGCAATAGCATCATTCACTTGCTTCAAAGTTATAGCATCTTGATTATGTGTCGCATTTTTTATTTGTTCGTCATTCATGTCAAGATTTCCAGTCATTTTGGAGGATCCGTCTAAACAAAGTGAATCTAAAAATAATCGATCAATGTAACCTTTTCCAGTGGCATCATTTATACCTGTCGGATCAGCAAGATTGACAATCTTTTTTTGTGACATATTTAAATTTCCAGTCATTTCTTGAGTACCGTCTCTTTTTAAATAATTAGCAAGCTCAGTGTTGTCGCTTTCAGACTGAATTGAGTGTATACATAAGCTTTGTTGGCACCATCTTTTAAATCGAACAGGATCGGACATATTCACTATTTTTTATTGACAGCATTAATCGTTGCTTGGTCTTTTCTTACCAATCTGCCATCAGCAAAAGAACGTGTTATCAGTTGATTTGCATTCGTGTTAGAACCGATGTTATACAGTCGTTTACCGTTGCAATCGATGTCTTGGTTAGATCCTGTCTTGAAAAAATTAATGTTGAAGTGACCGATGTTCATGGCGTCGTAACTATTCGATCTTGGATCGGCAAGATTTTCAACTGTGTGTCTGCCCATTTGAAGATTACCGTCATCACAACTTCACGGTTTTTTTTTTTTAAATAATCGTCAAGTTGAGTATTGTTTTGCTTTGAGATCAAGTTGTTTTCTATTTGTGGCATCATATTGCGAAACACCCGTCAGATAACCCTGTGATTTTTTGATTTTACATATCAATTGGATTTTGTGCTTCAATGTTCCCAGTGTTAGTATTCAGATCGACATAGAAGGCTTCAAGTTGTAGATGTGTTAATGCATCAGCTTTATTATGTCTTCCAGCTGCCACATTTTCAATACGTCGATTATCCATATCGAGGCTCCTGACCATCTTATTACTACCGTCTATTTTAATGTCTTATTGACCTCCCCATCGACATAA
>NC_090879.1:48342856-48412856 GCF_036669935.1 Montipora foliosa
TTAAGACGACTAAATCAAAAAGGCATACATATTGAAAAGTATAGATCCATATTGGAAAGAAATACTTTTATTGGATTTCAGACACACAAAAAAGCACAAATCATAGCCATTTATTCGGGAGTGCATTTTTTTTGTTCATACTTTTTAGAATAGAATCGCACAACGATAGGACATCCGATCTGTAACCAACATCATCAACATTATTCATAGTTAAATATATTGATTTCTTGAAAATCACCAACTCTCAGCATGTCTTTTATTGAATTTAATACATGAATGATAACTTTGATAGAAGCGCTATGTTACAATTTTGGTATTTTATAGGTCTAAGTTTTGATGGTGACATCCATCCTTGAATCAGAATTGCTACCGTAACTAAAAACTAGCAACTAGAGATGCTCCCCCCTGTGAATTATAGAAGAAGCTAAACCCGATGAAGCAAATACCACAGGAATCAGAATTTCCTAGTAATTTTAATTTTTTGAAGCGTTTACTACAAGCCTGCTTATAAGCCCAACATTTACGATGGATATACCGCTAGTATGATTTGAGTTCATCATTTTGAGATCCAATGTAAGTTGATTTGAAATATGAGCCGCAAAAATTAAATATTTCTCTTGATTTTGTGAAGGGACACTGATCCATATATATTAGATTTAGAGTTTTGCAATCGTATACAAAGATACAATAAAGAACACAGACCCCTGAAATTTGACCAAAAGCAGAATGGAGATCTTTTCACTCACTCTAGTTGGTGTATTGTTTTCTGGAGATAGGCATATGTATACATACCTCATACCTAACGAATAGTGATAGCATACAACATCCGCAAAAGCGATCATGTAGTTATGCTAATGGCTGTTTAATATACTCAACCAAACCGAAGATCTTTTCAAATAACCATGTAAGACAGCCATCAGCCTGGTCTTCAAGAAGACCCAAATAAAATCATTTCTCCATTATTGATCTTCAAGAAATTTGTTGCAATTGTGAGTTCTGCTCTTTTCACAAATAAACATGTGTAGTATTGATTATATTAAGTGGCTGTTTTAATATTTTATGCGTACACAATGTTTGGGATGTTTATTCCTTTTGTTTTGTGTCAAAAATTGTATGTACACATATTCAAGCAATAAATATGATATACATGTTATATATTAGCGTGATATATACATTTAAGGAGGAGCATCCATCTGAAAACCATGCAGTATTAAAATGATGAGTCTACAATGACCCTCTCAGATTTTGTTCAGATTCTTTGTAGGTTTACATAATAAGGTGATAATGCAGTGGGTAGAATTTTATTCCAAAATTCTCTAACGTCTATAAGATATCGCGGTCAATGTGTTCATGATAGGTTTTCGGCCAAAAAATAACCATATTTTGCCCTATCTTTCGACCAAAATATTTTTAAAAGAATTGAACCTTTCCACGTCAAAACACAGGTGCATTTAATATCATGTACTTAGATTGCAATGATGCCATTGAGATTTCAAACGACGAATGATGTAGTAACAAACGCATTTTAAATATAATGCCTTGAAGGAAGTGCTGGGACGAAAGGATTTAGGGTAAAAATCTGTTCTAAAATCGCCGATGCGGCGTTGTTTCAAAAGTTTTTTACCTACTATTTTATGAAGCTTTATCGGTTTATAAATACCAGCAAAAAAACAGCTGTAACGTTCGACACGTTCATGAAATTTTGGGGGACAAAAACGTGCTATATATCAGTGCAGGAAACAACTGAGGATGACAACGAGTGTCATAGCATAATGGATAGGTCGGTTAAGTAAGCACCAGACTCCAATCCATATAAAGTTTTAACTTCTAAAATAGCTCTCAATGTTAATCACTTATCTTGCGATAAAGTGCCTTCGATATAACAGCTTTACGACGGGGAAGGTAGATAATCAAGCCACGCAGAAGTCGCCACTTTGGCATCGATCGGCTGCAAGCTTACATAATTCACGGACAAATTGAACCAGAAAATGGACAAACCTCTGAGAACTTGCTTCATTTCTATCCAGCAGGTAAGTTAAATCTCCAAAACCAATTCGTAAGGCTTAAAGGTGCAATCATCTCATTGACGCTGGGCTGCTGGACTTTCCGCAAACTGTTTCCTTCCGGCGCCATTTTGTGTGAGACTAGTACCCAGTCCTTCAAGATTCTCCCGCGTATCAGTACAACTCTTCCAGATTCGTGAGAGGTCGATTTGTGACAATCTTACTCCTATCAAACTTTTAATTTAATCGAAAGCTTCTTTCCAACAATAATGAACTCCAAAACGTGTAGAAGTTCGTATTAGTCGACGATAGCGTACTTCAGGCTTGCTTTATCTTCTATTGTTATCCTTCTGTGTGATGCGTTGCGCTCAGAGAGTCAGACAAAAACTTTTCAAGCACGAACTTTTATTTGCATAGGAGCGAGACAGCGTGTTATAATTTACTCCACCCAATCGGGGAATTAAAAGCCTTCTAAATCTTGGGATGGCTCGGTTTTCCAGACTTGTTCCGCAAGATATGGGCGGACTCTCATATGGTAAGGACGGGGTACTCGTCGTAAACTTTAAAGAGAACCCCCACAAAGAGGTACCAAGACCCTGTTGTGTGGGGGGGGGGGCTTGAAATTTTTCCCACCACTAAGAGCTACCAATTTTAAAACCCCAAATCAACTGACACTTTTATAATTTTTAATAGCGATAAAGACAATTGGCGACTAACTTAAAAGCCTCGAATGAATTTTAACTCTTTGATTGAAGAGTTGTGAATTCCCTGTATAAATGCGACGATATTAAAAATCAATTGACTGTCAAATATCTTGTCATATTTTTTTTTTGGCGTCAATACCCTAAAAGGTACCACGAAAGCTCCCGCTGTGCACATTTTGAGGCTGAAAACCCTAGGATGTACCAAAACCGATTTTTACCCCTAAAAGGTAGGACGAACAGCCCCTTCCTTCTTATGCGGGAGTTCTCTCGGGACATAAGCTTATTTTTTACCAATTGCAACCTTTTCCACAATTTCAGCCCTGCTTAGTCATGCTACGAAAACGTGAACGTTTCATATTATATCCAACCGTCACTTCTGAGGATGTATGTTGAGGCATACAAAACGTTAAAGTCATTAATCAAAGTTTTGTTTGCCCGTCTTTAATTCCGTCAAAACTTTCAGTGGAACTTATTTTGCGAACCGTGAGAAACGGAGACCTCTTTTCTTTGTCACTCACATTGGTAGCCAATAATTTACAAAGTAAGCGTGTTGTAAATTCTTTGGCGGAGATGGTATCTTTCAGATTGTTGAACTACAGCCTCAACATCTTCTCCTTCCTCTTCCAGACTTTCTACTGCTGTTGGCAACTGGCTCATTTTTTTCATTGCGGCCAACCTCGAGAAATAACTAGTAACTTGCTGTACTGTTAGCCACTCGCCCTTTTCAAACAACCGATTACCAGCATCGTTGCGCAGTGAACGCATTCGGGTTGCGGCTTCTGCTAGGGTAACCTTTCGACCAGTTTCTTCGCCAGTCATAAATTGCTCTAGAAGAAAGCTCTTTACTTGCTTGGAGAACCTGTTGCTCCGTTTTGATCTTGTTTGAGCCCATCCGATGACCACGTCACTCTCTAATTCTTCAGAACACGAGACTGCTGTGAAAAGATAAGAAGGATTTTGGGGCTTCAAAGACATGCAATGCTGGGCCCATTTGCGCCTGATTTGATCATACTGAGACTCTTCGTGAAGTTTGAAGTGATGGTGTCCCAAGTCAAGGTGCCTGTGAAGGTTCTGGCTTGTTCTGAAAGTCTTGACACATCCTTCTTCGGGGCAGTTAAACAATTGGCAATCCTCTTGATCTGCACGTGGTGTAACAGGCATGGTGACTACATGGGGAACCTCAAATGTCTGCTTTGATGTCGTCTTCTTCTTCAGCAACCAGTAGACTCATCTGGTTCACAAGACGGAAACACGATTTTCACCCCTGTATCGCTTAGTGGCCTGCCCATCTTACTAAGCTCTTGCTTCAAGATCCTCTTACCCTCTCCAACTTGAAACGCCTTCCACACTATTATTTCGCCATTGTCGGAATACTGAAAATTGTTCAGCTGACTAATACCACTAATCTTGTGCATACCAGTTGTTTGCTTCTTTGTGTCAGTTACTTCAACAACAGCTGCCCGGCAGCCTCTCACACCCCCATACGAATCAATGGCTTCCTTTAACTGTCGGGCTGTAATTACGTCATGACCTATAATGAATAAATTTGAAATATTTACAATATGTAGAGAGGAAGCCACATCAGCCATTGCTGGTTTTCATGTCAGCCCTCTATCCCGGTCGAATTGAAATTTGGAAATGTTGGTTTTTGTGGAGAGAGGAAAACCGGAGAACCCGGAGAAAACCCTAGAACAAGGCGAGAACCAACACCAACAACAAATTCAACCCACATATGGCAGTGGGCAGGAATCGAACCCGGGCCACATTGGTGGGAGGCGAGCGCTCACGCCGCTGCGCCATCCCTGCGCCCTAAACAGATACGCAGATCATATTTAAATTATTATCAGATAAAGAGGTGCCAGATAATTAACTTCACTCCATAAACAACAAAAACGGAGATTAAGTTTTCATTTTCCCATATAACAAGCACAACAATACAATTGCTAAGGTAATATTGTGATTATAATGGTCATCAGTGTGGCGTGAAAATGGCGAGGTGGCCTCCAATTTTTCTTTCAGCTTTTCAAACTAATAATGTAATTATCAATTAGACAAAGTTCAAGGAAATTTAAGACATACCCTTTTACATTGAATCACCTAGGCATATTAGCACTTAGCTTGCGATTTAATCGTTTTGTTTCTGCGTGCGTCATCCACAACTAAAAGGACACGCCAATCCGCGCTTAAAAAAGTGTTAGCATGCACGCAGAGGCTCATCTTACTGATTTCCCTGATTAAAATCGGGCATATCTCGCATGCAATGTTAGCAAAGAAACATACTCAATTTGCGTACTTAGCGGACGGTTCTGTATGAGTGCGAAAAGTAATTACCTTCGTTAAGGTATCTTGTAACATGTGCCTTAAGCGGAGCGATCTTTCGGTCTTTTCCACTGTTCGCCTCACTAAAGCTGTAGTTCTTTAACGTCAGCCCTCCTTTTGCAGCAACAGCTGGGGCACTAATGATCAGAGCCGCATTGTGATAACAGCCGGCGTTATCGCTTCTCAAAAAAATATCTTTGAGATTTGGGGCGATTTGCACAAGTTGATGAACAAGGCATTCCAGTACCGAACATACTGCAAACCAATCTTGGTTGCACGTTTCAAAAATGTGGATAAACGTCTGCACCTGCACAAAAGAAACAAGTAAATATAAACCGAATTTGTACACGCAAAACGGTAAATACCTGGAACTCAGTTTCATCTTTTTCTACTTTTGTAATGCAGACTGACACATGCCAGCTGATGCCCTTTTTGCCAAACCACTCCTTCTGAGTCTCTCGATAGCTCCGTGGCAACCACTTCATTGCCCAGTCCATCACAACTAAAACCTGCCCCGCAGTAAGATTGTCAAGAACGTCGATTTTACTCTTTTCCTGATTGATGGCTCTCACAATATGAGCTTTCCATTGCAAGATTTTTTCTGCGGCTTTCTCGGTGTCATACTTTAGTTCCTCTTTCTGTTCCTGGTAACTAAGAATAATGGACTCGCTATCAATTCACTACGCTATACTTCAAGTATAAAGAACTATTACGTTTTAAGTATCTTCACAGGAAAAAAGACAAATTAGACAATGGGACTAACATTGAATTAGTGCAAAAAAAACTCTAACATTCCAGCTAATGTGCTGGTTATGTCCCCGTGTCTTTTCATTGGATCAGACGACTGAGACAATCCTTACGGGTTAGCATTGACGTAATCAACTTTGCTAACAAGTACACGACTAAAAGGAAAGTAAAACTTTCCTAGTATGGCCAACTCAAGTTTAATGAACCCGAACTAAAGCCAGGAATACCAGAATAGCAGCGTATCGCTAACCACTAACTGCTAACGGCTTCCGGCTGAAAAAATAGCTTTTAGCTGTCCAAGATTATACTGAAATTCAACTGTAAACGTGTGCCTGCAGAATAAGACGCAAGTGCTTTACCTACTGGGGAGGTGACAGGAAAAAATGGAACAGCCACCGTAAAAGTTTTCAAAAAAGATGAATAACTTCAAAAGACGCTTGGTTACCCCTACATTTTATGTTATGAAATTAAAGTGGCAAGCCTATTAAACACGAGATTAGTTCCTGGTTAAGAGGAAAAGCTATTTAGATTGTACTTAAGCTAAACCAGAGGAAGGCTGTCAGAGACGCTGAAAGCGCTGTTGCAAAGATTTTGTCATTAAAAGCATACCAAAAATGGCTTTTATGTGACCACTTACCATGTAGTTTTAAGATCTACATAAACATGTTAGCTTTTCTGTATGTAAAGGCGAATGCTAAGGAAATCTGTGAAGAAATATCCTTTTCTTTTTTTTTCAGAAAAGTGCTAATATGTCAGTATTTTAGTTGAGATTCAAGGATAATTATCTCAAAAAAAAAAAGTGTGTAGCTACCCCATTTTTCTTTGTGGATGCCAATAGCCCTTACAAAGATCTACTTTTTCCGCATGGTCCTAATCTGGAAAAAAAAACTTTGTATTTAGTAGGCACCGTCCTTAATTAAACCTTTATTGGTTACCAAACCGGCGTCTAGTGGCATGTACCGAAAAGTCGTGTACCCAGTGCATTGGCACTTGCTTACCTGTAACAGATATCTTCAGCGTCTAATCCAGCAATGATATCCTAAGGAACTTTCTTAGAATCCAGGCATCGATCACACTGCATAGAATGGTCATGGTCACAGGCTGACTTGAAGTGAGTATCGTCGGATGATAGGGCGAAGCGTATGCAGTGATCAGCACAGGGACTTTCCTCCAAGACGTGCAATTTGTAATCGGCCTTTAGATACCGTTTAGCTGCTCGAATCCTTTGTTTTAGGCTATCAACCCACTGAAGGGATGACCCTACATAAAAACAAAACGATTTCCTCTACTACCCAGCATCCAGCCTCCCCAAGGACTAAATATCATGAAGAGCGAAGAAGCAATAACGAGAGAGAGGATCATAGTGGCTAGAGGAAAAGGACATAAAGTCTCTGTCACAGAATCATTCCTCTGGCTAAATCTTTTCTTCGCTCTCCACAATATGGAACACGCTATACGGATTTAGAACAACAGCACACTGTTAGACTAAACTCTGAATGTCAAAGATTGTAAAGTTCTTTAACCCATTGACTCCCAGGGGTTCCCCATTGACCAGTAAAATCGTCTGACGTTAGACAGAGTAAAATAGTAAGTCTGGCCGCTTTCGACCGGTTTGGATGTTGATGGGTTAATGGGGACATAGTTTTCAGTGAGTGATTAACCCATTGACTCCCAGGGGTTCCCCATTGACGAGTAAAATCGTCTAGCGTTAGACAGAGTAAAATACTAAGTCTGGCCGGTTTAGGCCGGTTTAGGCCCGTTAGGACGTCAAAGGGCTAAAAACCTACCAAGGGAAGCCATTGTTAGTAGAATGTTTTCCAAGGTATCAAAAGCTGATGCCCCTTTGCTTGTAACATTGTCTAATCCTGCAAGGCCCTTCTTCTGTGAGGCTGCACAAATCTGTGACACAGAGCATTTAAAAACGTTATACGCAAATTGAAAAATTGCAACTAGTCAAAACTCAGGTTTGCTTATTACTTCATGCGCGCCGCAATATACAGCATTAAAATGCACATTAAAATAACATGTATTTCTGGCTTACCAGGAATTTCGCATTCGTTAGCACAATACAAAGTTATTATGACGCTGTAACGCAGGACTTTCCACTTGTTGGAAATCCTCTCAAGTATGCAAAATGCAAAATGTCGTGGCTATATGTGCGACTGCTGTCTATCAAACTGTATATTTTACCTTTAAGATAGAAAACAGCGTTGATCTACCAAGAGGATAGAAGTTCACTTCACGGCAGTATGACTGGTACAGCTTGACCATTCTGGAACTGATTAAGGTTCGTACTATATCAGGCACCTCGATGGATTCACCGGTTGACATCTTAAGCTTTCTTGTACCGTATGCAACATCTTGAAGATAGTGCGGGCTGCTAATAAAATCCAAGAAATGGTCAACTTTTTCCTCATCCAATCGATAACGTACTACGGGCTCTCTTTCTTCAGAGACTCCTTCACCCACAACTGCAGAATGTTTTCTTGCCTTATCAATCCTCCATGTCGTCAGACCTGGTACCATAGATTTTAACTTCGATTTACTGTAGTGTTGCACGAAGATGGATAAGATCGTCATTTTTGTGTACCATGATGTCGCTCCTTCGTACAATGAAACTAGGGTCACAACAATCTTATTTTCAGGGCTTGGCTCTTTAGTTGTGGAAAGCGTAGTGATCCGAGTAAGCAACTCAGCTGATTGTCCGGGGGCAATACACTCCAAAGCTGTTTCTACTACCTCCTTCGATTTTCGCTTGATGTAAGAACTCGTGCTTTTTGCGACTTCTGAGATTGGCTGGTTTAGTTGAAAGCGAATGGACTGATTCGTCCATCACTCAAACTGCCAATACATCTGTTTAGGGCTTGTAGTCCGCGATTAGCTTGGGGCGTTGGAAAATACTCCTCATCATCGAGACGTAAGGACTGTACTAAGGTAGGTAGTGGAGTCATGATGTCATCATACTGACTCTCGAGTTTAGAGTATTCACCAGGTTGAACCTTTTAAAAAGACAGTAAAATACATCAGTGAGTAAATTTAATTTGTTGAGAGACAGCGGAGATCATCTCAAAATAATTTTTGTTTTTATGTACTGATATATGCCATTGTTAGGATTTTAAAAAAAAACCCAACAACTTGAAAATCGCCACCAAATGTGATTTTTTTCTTGTTTCTTGTCAAATTAAGCCCAAAATACTCGAGTTAAGAATAAGAAGAGGCCAAAACACTCATAGAATTGTCTATATTTTTGTTAGCTATGAAGACAAATGACTTCTCGACGTGTCATATTGGTAGGACAGTTTTGCTGACCGCTTCTGTTACGGGCACAGTTACCATATTCGAGGAATGTCGCCGAGAGAAACAGTTGGGCTGGTTATCATATCAAAGTTTTGGCCAGAGAAGAACCAACAGCTACTGAAAGTTTCAGCATCAGAGAGTAAATCCACTTTTTAAAAGAACCCTGGAGGGGCGTGGCATCTACCCCAGCTTCCCCACTTTGTTCGTCCGTGGGTTACGTCTGTCTTGCTTCTGCACCCGCTCAGATGCGTTGTATCAGCTTTGAAGCTGGCGTGCAAGGCTGCCAAGGTTCGTGTGCGAGTGTCTTTTTTTTTGCTGGAGGAGCTACGGAGACTGCGAGGCTCCGCCGTTAAAACATAGCACGCATCCTGCCAGCTACACAGGCTAATTTTGGAACTCTACTCTGACCTAGCATCATTCGGTTTTGAATTGATGTTATAGGTACTGGTATCTAAGTCAGCCACGGCGGTGTTAGAAGATGGTGATGATGATGGTGATGATGATGATGATGATGATGATGACGATCTAAGTCAGCCCAATAAACTATACTATCTATAGGATAAGGTAGTGTGAATAAGATGAGTTTTAATACCTGGTGTCTTCGTGGCTTTAACAAGGTTGATGAAACTTCGTCGTCACTGACGCTTTCTTCAAAATCATCTTGTGTTCCTACTTCTCTGGTGGCCATTCCTGGATCCTTTAGAGAAGTGAAAAAAATAACTATGACTTCGGCCAGGTTTGGTTTGTAATTCTGGGAATCAGAGTGGGTCTTTCATTGGTGGCTAACCTATACATCTTGAATAGTCTGTGCATGTTCCTCTTGAAATGTATTGAGAATTTTAGGCCCGTAACATCCTATACGCATATACGCAGGTGAGTACTTGAAGTGACCAGAAAATTTTGAAATTTTAGCAATTGTTTCTATTTTTAACATTTTACTTGTACGCAACCACGATTTCGTGATGAAAGCACCACTTTGATTAAATTCTAAAAACTAAAACACAAGCTATACCATGTTCTAACTTAGTTTTGCATTGTACTTTTTTTGCACTAACAATGCCAGCAAAAAGGCGAGGTTGCAAAGCAGCGACGTTCCAAGAACGTTCGTGACAAAGGAGCGACGTTCCGAGAACGTTCTTGACAATTCCAGCCACGCTAGCACAACCAAAACAATGTTTTGTTTGCGCCAAGTTTGCTCAAAATAAGGGCAAGACGCTTTGTTCTTTGCTTGTATTCACACAACTATTTCGACAAGAAATAAAGAACGCAGTATTTTTCCCTCAGTTTACTTAGGTTTCTAGATCATATGTACTTGTGCGTATTTGAAAAAATGACCACGCTACGTGCCTGAAATTAGTTTAAACTTTTGGTTGTTGCTTTTGTCTGTGACAGAATAAGGGAACAAAGAGTTTACAGCGAGTTTATTTTCGACTTACAGTCCAACAAGACCGAGCTGGAAAGTCAAGGAAAATGCTTTGCAAAATTTGGTTCAGAATGTCATAATTTTTAAAAATAAGGGACCTTTAGCTTTTTTTTTTTTTTTTTTTCACCTAGAATATTTTTCTTTGTTTACTAAGAGATAACCTACTCGATCGATGGGGGTTTACAGAAAGCAAAAAAAAAAAAATCTATATTACCTGCAACTTGGTCTTGGTGTGAATCCTTAGACATTTCGTACAGACACCTAGCATAGTTGTAAACAGTAGTGGATACTAATTAAAGCGTAATCTAAGAAAACATTTTTGCAAGATAATAAATTTAACAAAATTAACTGTTGCAGCAAGAATTAAAACAAAAGCAAGCTCCTAACCTTGACCAATCTCACACAGGATTTTATATTTTCTGTGAATTTCCATGGACATACACAATGTCACACCTCATATGGGTTTCTGCTGGGTTTCGACAAAACACTGACCCCCGGTCAACTGACCCCCTTACTGACTCCCCTACTGACCCACTATAAAATCAATGGGAAAATGAATACTGCTTACTTAAGTCTCAACAACCCTTTTTAAACGGCATTGTTCAACAGTATTTAAGTCTAAGCACCCATTTTAAAAAGGTTAGTTTTCTATTATTGTTGTGATGGCCGATTACTTCATGTAAGCTAACCTTTTTAAAATGGGTGCTTAGACTTAAATACTGTTGAACAATGCTGTTTAAAAAGGGTTGTTGAGGCTTAAGTAAGCAGTATTCATTTTCCCATTGATTTTATAGGTGGTCAGTAGGGGGTCAGTAAGGGGGTCAGTAAGGGGGTCAGTAAGGGGGTCAGTTGACCGGGGGTCAGTGTTTTGTCGAAACCAGTTTCTGCTTGCTGTCGTGCAATGGATACTTGCAAACTTTGGTTGGTCGCCATCCAAGACCAAACTCATCTCTGTGAAGGGGGCAAATGGTAAGGGATTCCCCCGCCTCGTCAAACAAACCAGCTCTATATAAGCAAAGTTTCCATTCCACCTCAACACCCGCGGGCGTGGTTTTGTAACAGCCTTTCAAATGATGTAAAACGTCTTATGAACAGGTCTTTAAAGGTAAAAGTGCTCTCTGGTCTTTGTACCGACCAGATACACCACACGCTTTCTTGGAATGTACTCTAAAAGAGCATTCAAAAGAAGCCATAGCAATATTGGGAGTGAAATTTGAGGCATGAAATTTGATACAAAATACAGCTGTTTGTTATCACAAGTGACACTCTGTCACGCAATTAATCGTTCCAGTTAAAACTGAGAAACAACAACACAAAAATGTTCCGCTGGTTTCAATTGGATAGAAAAGAAATTAAATATCTAAAATTTCGTTGCGGAGAAAAAAGTTGTTTTCATTGTTTGAACAAAATCCGAGACCGGATAGTAAAACAAGTCGGTAAAGTACTAAAATGCGTGGATGCGATGCCGCCAGCTGGCCGAGTCGTTGGATGACATGTGTTCAGCAAAATTGTTATGGTGTTGGAAATTCAAATGAAATGAAGCTTGGTTGTCAAACGAGCGAAGATTTTCAACTTCCAAGGCAATGATTTCTAAATGCTACTGCGGCCTCCAACGAAAACATTCGGGTTCGGGTACGACCAGCAGGTATGACGTTTGCAACTTTCCTTCGAATTAGTTATGTCAACTAGCTAACCGCAGCTTAAAAACTAAAAAGATAAGTAAGCTGGAGTTTCAAAATGTTTCATAACGATGTTTCGCTTCTCATTAAGTAAAGTTTCATTTATTATCATACAATTTCCACTCAATTCTTACAGTAATTCCTTGTCGACCTCATTTGCAAATTGTCACAAACTAGCATTAGTTGGATGCATAAAACAGTTCTCGAATAGAGTCCTTTACAGAGTTTTTGCTTTTTTAACTGAAATATAATTTCTTTGGCAAGCCTTAGATAGCTACAAATTCAACTGAAAAAACGCCGCATCTCTACAAACAACGAATTTTGAGACCCTACTGTTTAGATATGACTTGACTAGGGTGAATTGAAATTTATCTCCTGGCCACAAGAAATATACCACAGAAGTTTAGTCAACGTTGCTTTATTGTTAAGTGTTAGAACTATTCTATGTAGAAATATCATGCCATTTCCCGTTGTTTCTAGCTTGCAACAAGCTATCAAACATGATGTATATTTTCACCACAAATTTGAACACTTTTCATTGTCTGACAGTTTGATTGACATATCTTGTAAACAATAGACAGTAGAACCAAACTGTTGCACATGGTTCATGTACGAGTGATTTTGTACAAGTGTGCCAAGTTTCAGGAGAATCGGTGATGTGCACTGTAGACTTGCCTGCATGGTCCTCAGGTGGACTCCCACATCACAAATCAAAATGATTTTGAATGAACCTAAATATTTTTTAATTCATTATCAGACAGAGATTTTGCCCAAACAGCAAAAGCATATAAATCCATTTTACAGAAATTTATAGCAGTGCCATCAGTATGAACCTGACATCCAATAAATATTTCTTGAGCTGAACCTGTCAGAGTGGCAGAAATTGTTTCTGTTTTAATCGCACTGATTGATGTAACGCCTCTAAAGAGTTCTAGATTTGTCCCATTAATACGAATTGTCCAAACTTCGATATTACCAGAGAGATTCAGCAAAGAAGGAATGTTAAGTCTGCCATTTGACGATGAACCAAAATCGACATAGACTGTACCATCTCCCCAACTTCAAATCAAGTTGTTTTTTTATGACAACATGGTTATCTTCCGTAGCAGCCTTTACGATGAGATTTTTTTCAGATTCTATATGTCCATTGTCATTTATTAAAAGTTGAGCTTCGTCTGTGATATCTTCGTCAGAGTGATAGTCAATAGTATATTCGATTTTGTCACCATTATCATCAAGAACATAAGTACCATCTAATTCTTTCACATAGAGTGTCATATATATACATCATATTATTTAATTGAATGTTTTGTGTTTATTCTTGAATTTGAATACTTTAACAACATTGTCTCCAAATTGTATACGTATGTTATCTACATTTTTAAATAATCGATTGATATTTACTGTTATGATTCTATTGGTTGAAAAATTCAGATTGTAAGTAAATATTTTATCCCCTTGAACGATTAAAATGTGATTGCTGGATGATAAATAAGTTGATTGAGGAAAAATCTTTATTGAAAATGATATGTATTGAATCAAAATTTAAAAGCGCATGTAGTGGATTTTGAAATTCGCATCTGACTGATGATGTCAATGTCCTGCCCCATATATAAGATGGTAAAATACTGTCACTTATTGATGCAGACAAACCCAAAATCTTATTACCATTCATTTCTATGGGTACATGCATTTGAAATTTATTCTTTGCAACCTCATAAGCTTTTTCATAATCATAGATAGTGAAATCGAGATTGTTTTTTGCTTCACCTTTTATGCCGTAAATTAGAACATACGGAGGCAATAGACTGGGGCTAAGGTTGTCATAAGTACTTTCAAGAGTAACATACAACCTTCTTTGGATTTGTTTAGAAGTACCATCAGGGCTCAAATTTAAAATGCTTCGATAATCGAATTGTTGTCTTTCGAATTGTACATTAAATCTATTGAATTCTGTATCATATCTGCCATCTTTTTCGAAATATGTTTCAATACAAACAGTATAATGGTCACTGAAATCGTCGCGTATCATTTTGAATAAATTGAAATCGAATTGTCCCCTGAATAAATTACTTCCGTCATTTGTTTTTTGAACTTTCATAGTAAATGCCTTCTTGTTCGTTTTATGAGGTGAGTCATTATAGGTGATTAAATTAACATCCTGAATACCGAAATCTTCTGTAAATTCTCCATCATCCATAGCGTATGCCAAAACGTTCTTTCGATTTTCGTGTGTGCTTATATGACTCTCCGCTATTTTTTGGTCTGTATATTCATTGTTATTGGTACTAGTGGTTGCAATAGCATCATTCACTTGCTTCAAAGTTATAGCATCTTGATTATGTGTCGCATTTTTACATTTTTTATTTGTTCGTCATTCATGTCAAGATTTCCAGTCATTTTGGAGGATCCGTCTAAACGAAGTGAATTTAAAAATAATCGATCAACGTAACCTTTTCCAGTGGCATCATTTATACCTGTCGGATCAGCAAGATTGACAATCTTTTTTCGTGACATATTTAAATTTCCAGTCATTTCTTGAGTACCGTCTCTTTTTAAATAATTAGCAAGCTCAGTGTTGTCTGCTTTCAGACTGAATTGCGTGTCTACATAAGCTTTGTTGGCACCATCTTTTAAATCGACAGGATCGGACATATTCACTATTTTTTTATTGACAGCATTAATCGTTGCTTGGTCTTTTCTTACCAATCTGCCATCAGCAAAAGAACGTGTTATCAGTTGATTTGCATTCGTGTTAGAACCGATGTTATACAGTCGTTTACCGTTGCAATCGATGTCTTGGTTAGATCCTGTCTTGAAAAAATTAATGTTGAAGTGACCGATGTTCATGGCGTCATAACTATTCGATCTTGGATCGGCAAGATTTTCAACTGTGTGTCTGCCCATTTGAAGATTACCGGTCATCACAACTTCACCGTTTTTTTTAAAATAATCGTCAAGTTGAGTATTGTTTGCTTTGAGATCAAGTTGTTTTCTATTTGTGGCATCATATTGCGAAACACCGTCAGATAACCCTGTGATTTTTTGATTTTGCATATCAATTGGATTTTGTGCTTCAATGTTCCCAGTGTTAGTATTCAGATCGACATAGAAGGCTTCAAGTTGTAGATGTGTTAATGCATCAGCTTTATTATGTCTTCCAGCTGCCACATTTTCAATACGTCGATTATCCATATCGAGGGCTCCTGACATCTTATTACTACCGTCTAGTTTTAATGTCTTATTGACCTCCCCATCGACATAACTTTTTGTACTGGCGTCAGTATTTGCTTGCGTTTGTCCTACATTGGTTAATCTTTTGGTTTCGATGTTGTAATTTCCATCACCATTGACCGAATATCGAATTCCTGGGGGTCCTTGAGGACCAGGAAGCCCAGGTAAACCGGTTCCTGTTTTTATGTGAGCAACATGATCAGGTCCCTGTTTGTCGTTAAATATTCCCATATACTATAATATTAGATATTTCCGTAAAAATTCCTTTTTACTAGTTTCTTTGGTTTGTCTACGTATAAAAATGAATATGGTTTGTTTGTCGCTTTCTCATATGAGTTTTTTGTTACATTTAACTCTCTCGATATCATGTTTCTCTCATTATTGCTTGGAAATTCATAGACGACATAATGACTACAATTGAGTCTGATGTCTTTTGGCGTCCTGTAAAAACTCTGACTAAGGTATATCACAGAACAATTCTTATGTCTTCCTTGAATGAAATAGTCAATCAATGGTTTCTGATTTTTGTCGCAAATGAAATCGTCAAAGATCACTATTTTTTGAGAGTCACTGTCCAGACTGTCAACCGGTTTGATTTCGTCATTGTTGTAATGTATAATATCATAACCAACTTGTCTACTGATGTCGTTCATTGCTTCAATCATGTGCTTGTATTTTTCTTGTTCAAGATTTTTGCCATACAAATGGATTTGATCATAATAAACCAGCGGTTTCATTAGCATGTGATATAGTAAATTAGTCTTGCCAGATCCCGAATTGCCGCAGATCAGCATTCTAAACGGTTTATCAGGCATATATTTTAAAGGTTGTTTGAAATTTGTGTTTTCATCCTCTTGAAAATCATAATTTGGTATTTCCATATATAATAGGTTAGATAAGTTCAGATAAGTTTAGTTAAGTTATGTAATTGATATATATACATGGACATTAAACAGTTTGAAAAGATCAGTAATGCGAAAATTGTAGCTGGTAAAAAAACCAGAGATGTTAGAAATATGTTAAAACAGTATAAGGAGGAAAAACAAGATGCTTTTGAAGGAGTATCAGAAATCTACAAACCATTAATTGACACTCAAAAAAGTGTGAAAGAAACCATCGATGAAAAACAGGATCAATTGATTGTACAACTTCAAAACAACCAAAAAACATTGTCCAGTGGTTTGGACAATTTAATTTTATACAATCAATTAGCTCAGCAGGTTGCACCGGAGGTTAAACAAATTGAATATCAACCATCGACGTCGTCGACACCAGCAATAACCATATCAGAACCAACAGAACCAAAGAAAACCAAATTAAAAGCACCAAATATAGATAATGGGTTTGATCCTGACGATGTTGAAACCCTTGAAAAATACGATCTATATATACCCTCCGAAGTGTTCAAACGTGCTGTGAATGGTTCTATTGATATCAACGATTATAATCTAGAACTAAGCAAAATTAGAAGAAAACTTTCTGCTGAAAAAGGTAGACTTTCACAAAGAAGTGTCAAAGAAAAGAATGCTGAAAAAATCAAAGATGTGACGAAAGATTTGAATGTTTTGCAAAAGTACAGCAATAGAATAAATGTGATTCCTGAGGGTTTAAAAACCATGCAAACTGGAGAGGGATTTTATACACAAAGAAAGAGAAATGCTTACAAGGTCGATAAAAATGGTATTTACGGTGGGTTGATAATCGATCTTCCAAAATTATTTGGTCAATTGAGGATGGTTGCTCACAAGGACGGTAAAAAGGTGTATGATAAACAAGCTGATTTTGACACAATAGATTTATTCACAAAGAGATACACTAGTGGAAAGAAGTATTCACCGTTGTCTAGAGAAATATTCAATGACATAAACACTTTATCTGAGATTCCAATCCATCGGACTAGCAATAAATTCAAGAAATTAGGTTCTGGTGTTATTTATTATAATAATCCCGAAGATCTCTTGTCAAGATTGGAACTGCTTGGAGGATCTATTCTAGCTGGTAATAATGCAGTTAAAAATGAGTTCACACAGGAAGCTCATGCATTAAATAAAATTGGTATCGTAAGCAATGATCAACTGAATGATTTATTGAGAGAATATGTAATCTAATATATATACATGGAAGATAGAACGATATATGTTTCATCCGTCAATAGAGAAACAATTGGTAAAAGTGAACCACATGATTTTAAAATCAAACTAAGGGAAACACTTCGTCTTGATCGTAACATGCACCATGAAATAGCGGTTGACACTCTTATCATGACATACAGTTGGCATAACATCGCTGATGATTTTGGAAATAATAAAATCAAATATTCCACAGATAGTGGTAGTACATGGAAAACGGTTACCTTTCAAAATGGAATGTACAGTTATTCAGATATAAATGATTATTTACATGAAAGCATGGTTGGAAATGGAGATAAAGCTGATGATAATGGAATTTTTAGTATCAATATATTATTTGTTTTGTCGACTTACAAGGTTGTTATCGAACTGACAACCAATTATCAGGTCGATTTCAGAAACACAGATTTTGCTGATCTGTTAGGATTCGACAAAAAAATAGTCTTGGCGACTGAATATGGGGCAAGGCTGCCCAATATCACACGATCAGTTGATAAAATAAATGTTCATTCTGACATCGTCGAAAATTCAATTGTCAGTGGTTCAGACGATAATCTATTATGTGTAATTCCGACAGACAATTTAACTCGGAGTTATAGTTTTAAGTTTGAGCCTAGAAGACTTTTGTTCAATGAAGTGTCAAGAACGAATATCAATGAAATCAGATTTTATTTGACAGATTCACTTTTACGACCTATAAATTTGAATGGTATTGATTGGTTTATGACTCTGATTTTGAGGTCAAGATCGAGAACAATTGTGTAATGTATTATTATTATGAATCGAAACTTGTACAAGAAAAGATACGATCCTGATATGGGTATGTATGTCAAGAAACATATTTATGGCGAAGGAATAGCTGATATTTTGAAGACAATAGGCAGTAAAATATTCAACAAAACGGTGAAGGAAGGTATTAAAAAAGGATCTGAAAAAGCCATTGCATCTGCAGTCGAAAAATCAGGCAATTATGCTTCTAAAAAGGCTGGCGAAAAAATAGTACAATTGTTAAGCAAAAAGAACAAGGAACCTGTATTCGGTTTAATGACAGAAACGAAATCGATCAATCCAAGACAGTTATCACAATATGAAATAAACGAAAGAGTGAATAATATCTTATCAGGTGGAAAATTGAGAAGAAAAGTCAAATTTATATAATGTATTATTATAATGAATTCTTTTAGAAATCCAAAATACGTAGAAAGATATGAAGACGTTGTCTTTGAGCCTGAAACAGCTCTAGTTACAGCTCTCGATGCTAACCAAAAAAAAGAAGGACATAGATTTGTAGCCGACAATACAGGCGAAGTGACACCTTTCGACTGGTATAATGCACGAATTTCTCTTGATTTCAAAGTTGTTTTAGCAGCTGATGGAGGCGCTATTACTGTCGATGATCATAATGGAATAGTCAATAGTTCGCATAGTTTCATAAAGCATCTTGACATCAAATTTAACGGAAAAAAAGTGTATGATTGTGATAATGCAAACCATGCTACCAATATTAAAAATTTATTAGAGTATAGCCCAGGTTATGCAAACAGTACAGCCACACTTTATCTGGACACAAACAGACATGCTGAAGAGAGACCAGCACAAGCGAATTACAACAAAGGTTTTGCTTTGAGAAAGGCTCAATTGGGTACTTCTAACACAGTTTCGACAGAAATATCTCTCAATCGTTTTTCTTATTTCGAAGCTCTTCAAGACCAACTGACACTGAATGGCAGAAAAGAGATAAGTATTGATATCGAATCAGATGCAAATCTGGTTTGGCAGGCAGGTGCTGCTTGTAGAATTGTAATAACTAGGATGCAGTTAGTTGTGCCTAGAATAACTTTTAATTCTGAAGGATAAACACTGTATCTGGATAGATTTGTCAAAAAAGAATCTCAGAAATGGTCTTATTTGAAGGAACAGATTTATAGATCAGACTCAACCCGGCAGAGAGTCGGAACTTTCAAAATCAGCTCAGGGATTAATAAACCTAGACATGTTTTCGTATACATCAGTAATGATGCGAATGATGAATTTCAGACTGCAAATCCTTTTTTATATAACACATTCAGCGTAGCAAATGCAAGAACTCTTACAAGTTGCCACTTAGTCCTAGGAAATGGAAACGACTATCCTGAGGTAAATTACAGTCCAGCAACAGATTTGACAAGAGTGTACAGAGATATACTTAAATACGTTCATAAAAACAATGAATACAGCGAAGGCACACTGTTGAACAGAAACAATTTTAGCACAATATTTCCATTTTTGTATTTTGATCTAACCAAACAGAAACTAGATATACGAGACGGTACAACAAAACTGACTTTCAAGTATGAATTGTCTGCTGGAACTAATGCAGACTACAGTGTATATGCTCTAGTTCTTAATGAGGAGGATGCCGAAGTAATCAACAAAAACGGTAAATTGATGTTTCGTTAAGAGATGACTGATTTTTAAACATATTCATTTCATGAAGATGGAATATTATGTAACATATATTATATTCAATTAATGACAACAAAATATCATTCTTATGGTGTAAAATTAAGTGAAGGACAATTGAAAAAGCTCGCAAAAGCGTATTCAACTAAATCGCCAATAACTCTACGATTATCAAGAGACGAACTGAGCGGTTCAGACGAATTAATGCTTACAAAAACACAACTGAAAAAAATACAAAAAGCAATGAAAAATGGCGTCGGAGTAGACATTAAGATCAGCAAAGCTCAAATACAAAATGCTGTAAGACACGGTGGTTCTCTTTGGAGCACTCTAGCTGGTTTATCTTCAAGAGTGCTACCAATGGTAATGCCATTAGCCAAAAAGGTTGCTGGTGCTGTTTCAGGATTAGCTAGCCTGGGTATTGACAAATTATTTGGAGGCGCAGTCATAATACCTAGTTCAAAGGTTAACAAACTGATTCCATACAAAGATCATTTAACTGCTACTCAAAAGAAAAACATATTACAAGCGCTCCAAACAGGTTCCGGAATGCATTTCAAACCTACTCAAAAACAGATTGGAAGTGGTATTTGGAGTATCCTCGCATCTATCGGAATACGTATGGTGCTAAATGCTTAGACCGGTAAAGGACTTCAGGTCGATCATTATGACATACCAAGAAATTCTGTTTATACCCCAAGAAGAAGAGGTGGTAAAGGACTACAAGTCGATCCACCTCCTCCTTTTTACGGAACTTGGGAAAATCCAATTGGTATGGGGCTGAAGCCAAAAAAAAGACAAAAAAAAAAAGACCTTAAACAAAAAAAAAGGTTCAGGATTGCTTCTCGGGAAGAACAGCCCATTCAATTCAATCCCAATTCTAGGAGCTCTGCTGTAATGAAATTCATAGACAAACCGCTCAGCAATTTCGATCAGATCAATTGGGTGAAGCAATTGGGAATAAAACATTTCAGGGGTGTTTTCAGCAGAGACAGATTACCTGATAAAATAAATCACAAAGAAGTAGGAATTGTCAATCTTGACACACATATAGGTCCTGGAACTCATTGGGTTTGTTATCGTAACATTGACAATCATTTATGTGAATACTTCGACAGTTTCGGTTTAATAATGCCTGATGAAATACAATCATATCTGCCAACCAGTGGTGAAAAATTGATTTATTCTTCTGATGAAATTCAAGAGAGGGATTCTGTTTTATGCGGTTACTGGTGTCTATACTATCTATTGGAAAGACAAAGAGGCAGATCGATCCTTGATGTCATACATAATTCCAAGTTCAGTGCAACAGACAAATCAGTGAACCATGCATTCATAATTCATTATTTCAAAAATATATAATGTATGAATATACATGAAATCTTATTGTGTGAAACAAAAGAAAGTAACTGAATGTGTTGAACCTTCAGGTTACAAAACAACTAAAAATGGTAGACTAATGTTTTATTGCACTTGCTCCGAATGCCACATTAAAAAGACCAAATTTGTTAAAAAAGAAAAAGTGATACAGGGAAACGGGCTAGCCCGTCTCAAATGGGCGGGCTTTTAAGTGAAATAATTTTGAAGGACAGTTTAAAAGGATTATATAATCTCGGTAAATATGGTGCTTCTAAGGCTATCAAATCAGATTTTGCTAAACAAAAAATAAAAGGTATGGCTAGCAAATATCTAGATGAAGCTTTGGATAGTTTGACATCTGATTTATCAAAAAAACTGGATCCTTTGCATAATGGCGGTGCTCTTGATATTCACAAAGCTATTGGTAAATTGCCAAAACCAAAAAGCGGATGGACCCTGCCCGGTCATCATTACACGGGCCCTTATAACCCTCTAGAAGATCAACTAAAGTATGACCCAAAAACAGGTCAAATATTAGAAATATATGATATGCCCACTGGAAAAACGGATGCTATAGCAATGCAGCACGACGTTGATTATTCAGTATGTAAGGATGACAAAAAATGTAAAAACAAAGCAGACCGAAAAATGGTACAAGCTTTGGATAACGTACCATACAATGAAAGACAATGGGGACATTGGTTGGCGAGAAATGCCATAGATATGAAGCAAAAGTTCCAAAAAACGGAAAAAGCCGTCGGGTAAAGAAAACTGGCAAGAAAAATTAGCAGATGAGTTACATGCACCCATAAAACGTAATTTTACTCGGCGGCGTGTAATCACAAATCATATTGATGAAATATGGGCAAGTGATCTGGTTGAAATGCAAAAATTCAGCAAATGGAATAAAGGTTATCGGTATCTTCTTATGGTTATTGATGTCTTTAGCAAATATGGTTGGATTGTCCCATTAAAGAATAAAAAGGGTGAAAGTGTTACAAAGGCATTCAGTGAAATATTCAAGGAAGGCAGAAAACAGCAATATTTGTGGGTTGATAAGGGAAAGGAGTTCTATAACAAACACTTGAAAGACTTGCTTGACAAAAATGGGATACATATGTACTCCACTGAAAATGAGGAGAAATCCTCGGTAGTTGAAAGGTGGAATAGAACAATTAAATCCAAAATGTGGAAACAGTTCACTGTTCAAGGTAATACACAGTATTTAGACATGCTACCTAAAATGTTGAAACAGTATAATAATACAAAACATTCAAGCACAAAGATGACACCCGTTGAAGCATCTAATAAAAGGAATGAAGGAACCGTTTACTTCAATTTGTATGGTGATACAGAAACATTGAAACAGAAACCTAAATTCAAAACAGGTGATAAGGTTCGAATATCCAAGTATAAACGAAATGTGTTTGACAAGGGTTATACACCAAATTGGACAGAAGAAGTGTTTACAGTTGATAAGATCCGATATACTAATCCAATAACATACAAACTAAAAGATCTCAGAGGTGAAGATATTCAAGGAAGTTTTTATCAACCTGAATTATTAAAAGCAATACAGGATGTTTTTCGTATTGACAAAGTCATTCGGAGGGATTATAAGAAGAAACAAGCTTTGGTAAAGTGGAAAGGATATAGTGATGATTTTAATAGTTGGATACCATTAAAAGATATTGAAAATATATAAAACATTTAAACCTAAGTTATGTAACATATAGTAATAGTACTACAGCTCGACTGCCTTTGCTCATGTAGCCAAAAATATTTAATTGTTTCTGGCTACATTCAAACGCACGTGTAAAATCGATTTAAAAAATAAAATATACAGGTATATTATTGTACCGATATAAAATGGAACTTCAAAAGACAAATTACATAAATGACACACTATAATAATAATATGAACAAGAGCGATCTTAAAAAGCTCAGTAAATCAGAACTAATCAGATTGCTATTAAAGCAACAAAATAATAAACCAGTACCAGCACCAAGGACTGTAAAACCAATTAGACCAATCCCATCATCTCGTGAGAGTGTGAATCAAATGGTTCAAGATTATGAAAAAAACATAATTCTTCCACCATTAGAGTTTAGGGATAAACCAGTACCAGCACGAAGGACTGTAAAACCAATTAGACCAATCCCATCATCACGTAAGAGTGTGAATCAAATGGTTCAAGATTATGAAAAAAACATAATTCTTCCACCATTAGAGTTTAGGGATAAACAAGTACCAGCACCAAGAACCAAAAAACCAGTGCCAGCACCAAGAACCAAAAGACCAGTGCCAGCACCAAGAACCAAAATAGAGCAAACAGACAAAGCTCTGAAAGGGTTCACAAAGTCTTAGGAGATAAACATCAAAAATAAAAAAACCCACTTGTGCAACTGCAAAACACAAGAAAGGCTGTTGCTAACCATATTGAAAACATATTAATATCAATGAAAGGACTAAAATTCGTTGAAACGCTTAAGGTAACATTTACAAAAATGTCAAATGGAGAAATAGTGTATAAGACCGCATATTTCAACAGTCCAGCTCAAACTATCATAAATAACACAGAAATAGACAAATCCCTTGAAGTATCAAAACAAGGCATACTAAATAAGATTGCAGTTTGGATTTCAGAGGGATCTGGTTGGACTGTTGAATCAGTTGAAAACCATTATCTCAATATCGTAAAATATGAACCAATCAAAGGATCATCATACATTAAACTACCACATGAACTCAGAAACAGTTCTCAAAGTTTAATAAACATAAAAAACAGTGACAATGAATGTTTTAGATGGTGCCATATTCGACATCTTAATCCTCAAGACAAAAATCCTCAAAGAATAAAAAAATCAGATAAAGCATTCATTGAAAATTTAAATTATTCAGGAATTGAATTTCCAGTGACTACCAAACAGTACAACAAAATAGAAAAACATAATGAGATCAACATCAATGTATTTGGTTATGAAGAAAAACAAAGATATCCCATTTATGTATCAAAAGAAAAGTATGAAGATTGTATGAATCTGCTTCTTATAACAGAAAATGAAAACAAGCACTATGTATTAATCAAAGATTTCAACAAGTTTATGTACAATCAAACAAAGCACAAAGAGAGGAAACATTTTTGCATGCATTGTCTTCAGTGTTTCAGTTCTGAAAGAGTATTAACTGATCATAAAGAAAACTGTATACAAGTAAATAGCACACAAGCGATAAAAATGCCTGACAAAAATAACTTCCTGTACCATTTGTAATATATGCAGATTTTGAAGCCATCACAGCAAAAATACATGGTTGCCAACCAAACAACAACAAATCATTTACTGAAGCTTATCAGAAGCATACAGACTGTGGTTATGGATACAAGGTCGTTTGTTGTCATGACGACAAATACACGAAACCAGTACAAATTTACAGAGGTGAAAAAGCCGTTTACAAATTTATGGAAGCTATGCTAGAGGAAGTTAAATATTGTAAGAAGGTTATGAAAAAAGAATTCAACAAACCATTAAGAATGACAAGAGATAATGAAAAAGAATTTCAAAAAGCTGATAAATGCCATATATGTGAGAAAGAATACAATAAAACTGATGTAAGAGTAACAGATCACTGCCATGTGACTGGTCAGTACAGAGGATCCGCACATCAAGATTGTAACCTAAATTTCAGATTGACTGAGAAAATACCAGTTATATTTCACAATCTCCGTGGGTATGACAGTCATTTTATAATGCAAGAGATTGGTGAAATAGTCAAAGAGCATAAATATACAAATAAGAAAGGTAAAAAGTGCCAAATGAATATCAATGCCATACCAAACGACATGGAAAAGTATATGGCTTTCATGCTTGGTAATCATCTGACCTTTATTGATAGTTTTCAATTTATGAGCTCAAGTCTTGATAAACTGGTGAGCAACCTACCAAAAGAAGCATTAATGTATACTTCTCAAAAATTCAAAGGTAAAGAGCTTCATTTAATGTCTCAAAAAGGAGTATATCCATACGACTTCATGGATAGCTTTGATAAATTCAATGAAAAGCTATCACCAAAAGAAGAATTTTACAGTATATTAAATGATGAGGATATAACAGATGATCAATACAAACATGCTCAAAATGTATCGAACACTTTTAATCTGAAAAATATGGGAGAGTACCATGACTTATATCTTAAATCTGACATCCTTCTATTAGCTGATGTGTTTGAAAACTTTAGGAGAACATGCTTAGAATACTATAAACTAGATCCATGTCATTACTTTAGTAGTCCTGGTTTTAGTTGGGATAGTATGTTACAAATGACTAACATTAAATTAGAACTTATGACTGATGTGGATATGTTTCAATTCATTGAAAAAGGAATGCGTGGTGGAATAAGCTATATTGCCAACCGGTATGGAAAAGCAAACAATAAATACATGAAAACATATGATGAAAAGGCGCCCTCAAAGTATATCATGTATCTTGATGCTAACAATCTGTATGGTTGGGCAATGAGTCAATACCTTCCAACTGGTGGTTTTAAATGGATGACAGAAAATCAGATTGATAAGATAAACTTAGCCAAGTACACAGAAGAGAGCAAGAAAGGTTTAATACTAGAAGTAGACCTAGCATATCCTGAACAGTTGCATGATCTTCATAATGAATATCCACTAGGACCGGAAAAAGTAAAAGTAAAAGTAACAAAAAACATGCTATCAGAATATTGCAAAAAAATAGCGGTTAAATATCGAATATCAACTAGTTTAGTTTATAAACTGACACCTACATTAAGCAATAAAGAAAAGTATGTTCTTCATTACAAAAACCTACAATTGTACACTGATCTTGGTTTGAAAATAACTAAAGTCCATCAAATACTAGAGTTCAATCAGTCCGCATGGTTGAAGGAGTACATTGACTTTAACACCGATAAAAGAACAAATGCCAAAAATGCTTTTGAAAAAGATTTCTTTAAACTTATGAATAATTCCGTATTTGGGAAAACAATGGAAAATTTACGTAAGCGTGTTGATGTAAGATTAGTGACTGATGAAAAGAAATTAATGAAAATGACAAGTAAACCAACATATGTTAGCAGTAAGATATGCAATGAAAACCTTGTAGCTGTTCATAAGATAAAAGAAACATTGTTATTAAACAGACCTGCTTATGTTGGTATGATTTCAGCGACTGATCTCCCCTTCTTCTCATGAGAAATCATTTTTTTATACTCTTCTAAAACTTGTATTTGTAATGTTACATCTCTTTCTTGCTTCAGCACATTAACTGTATCCAAATTTCCAATAGCTTGCGGCATGTTGAAGGAAAACCCCTGATTTGATCCCATAAAACTTTCAATAGTATAAATAGAATCCTGTATATTTTGAACATAATTTTCATGTCGACGAGTAGCTTCATCAATACTCAAAGGCATCTTCAATGTTGTGAATCAAAAGACAACCAAGTCTTACCAAAATGCTTAAACTTCTGATATTTTTATCAGAAAATTGCAAACGAGATACAATTCTGATTGGTTGAGATAATCATATGACCATCTAATGATGACTAATGTTCCTGGGGGAACCCCCATTTTTATGACATCATCGACTTCCTGTTTTTTGAAAATTAACACAATTAAACAAGCATGCGTAACCATTTTGAAAAAACATATAGATTTCCAAAATACGGAACAATTTCGCTTTGCCATGGCATAAAACCACAAAATAAAAAATTTAAAAAACATATAGATTTCCAAAATACAGAATCAAAAATACGAGACCAAAAAATTGAAAGCCATTAAATGGAAAGTAGTATGGAGTTGGGTTGGTATGAGAACATTTTTGCAAAAATGTGCTCGTACCCCCAACTCCTATACCACTATGAACACTAGTTCATTTTAATTGGTACTTGTTCAAAATAATTGGGACTAATCCCTGTTATCGGTTATCGGCGGTTATCAAGCATTAGGGCCAATTAGCATCAAGCTCATCTCTCTCAGACAGTTCTGATAACATTATCGAATAATGTTTTTGTTAGAACCAATGATAAGTGTGTTATTCAATAACACGATAATGCCGGATGACTACTCCAGTTTCAGTGGATATCATTATTTGTATTCACCAATGGTGTCGCTTCATTGTGAAACAGAGGAAGTGAGTCGGCTCGTATGTTGCATCCTCTCTCATTTGTTAAAACACTTAAATAAGTACGCGTACTTCTCTTTTAATTTAAAATACAACATTCGAAATCCCTCAAATCTTCGGAAGGAACATTAACAGTCACTTCTAATTGTTTTTTGCAAAACGAGTGGCCATCAAAAGGTGTTCGTTTGACAAAGGCCTGGTGATTGTCTTTGCATCGAAACCGCAGGAAAGGTAATTAAGCCCAGAACCGCGACACATTCCGGCACGCAAAGGTCAAACAGCCGCAAATTTTCTTGCTCCGTATTGTTAGGCCCACAAGAAAATATTGATGGCATCTGAAAATGAATGAAGGAAGAAATGATCGTACTTTCACTTGAGAATTTGGGACGTTGATCATGTCGGTGATTGACCGACGTTCCTACGTGTCCCGATTCAACTAACATTGAACTATCCAATCGAATACGTGTTATTCGATAACAGAATAACTTAGAGAATAACGTTATTCTGCGTTTCCAATAAGAACCTTCTACACATACCAAAGCCAGATGCATTACACGGAAACGATTGATGCAGTTTAGCCTTTGAGCACCCTTGGGCAAAGTAAAGAGTGATACGAAGAAACATGACGTTTGCGAGATGATTGGGAGGCACTTCACACACTTGGGCAGACTAGCCTTACAAGTTCGTTAATTTCTGCTGCAACACACACTTACAGAACGCATTTTCTATGTATATATTTTCGACGCATGAAACAATTGACAAACGTCAATGGATCAACGCATAATGTTTTCTACGATGTTTTGGCGGGAATTTACATGGAATGCCGCGAAGGTGCGAGTGCTTTAGCATGTGTGGTTTTAATATCGATAAAATGTGCCTTTGAAATAATTTGTGTTCTGAAGTGGTAATTTCGACACAAACTCGTACGATAATGACTCATGAGCAACTGTGGAAAACTTAAAAGCCGAACTTACCGACAACTTTTCTGCCGCTACCAATTCATTGTGGATCCATCCTTTATGTTGCATGCTGTTTATGTTCCATGCTGTTTAAGATTATCTGTCAAAGTTTGTTAGGCGCAAGGCTAAAACGAACGGCAATGATGCTCACTCATTGACACCGGTCCATCGACCGACTTTTGGGGGTAAGCATCTACCTGCCCTTTGAAATAGGAGGGGGTGGGGCCACATCAGCATGCATAACAGACAATAATCCTTTCATGAATTGGTAAAATGTTCTTTATATTTGGGACATCGCTCTCATTGACCTACTAGCACTTTTCAAACTATTTTTAGCGATAATTCTGGATTGAGATGTTAATTACATTAAATTTTTCGCAAACCGAGAAGTGTATACGTAATCACTGTGGAAATTAGTTCGTTATATCGAGATTGGCGTTACATAGAAAAACCTACAAGGTATAATTCTTTTTTTTTTTTGTAACAGTAACGTTACTTTGCTTCATACTGTACCCAGCTGTGAATTGCGATTTGTTTAGATCTGTGGCTACGATTTTCACTGGACAAAGCTGCGTTACGCGTAAACTGAACAGTAATGATACAGTAGTCAAGGCTTTCTCAGACACGAGTTACTTTAAACAATGAAAACTGAACTACTTTCGATGCTGTAGATAAGAGGTCAGGGGCCGGGTCGCACTAGTGCAAAAAGTAGTTTATTTTACAAAAGTGCGACCCTTCTCTGCAAAATGTAAAAAATGAACAGAATGCACCAAATGTTCAAAGATGCCGCCACTTAAAATTGGCGAGCTCTAGACCTCGCCAAAATGTTACAAAATGTCAAAAAAGCTTTTAATAGGTCAACCATGACGTAAAAAGGATCGAAAACCATGATAAAGTGTATTTCAAACCATGATACATTTGGTCTTGGCAATCGTCAACCGCCGGGATTGTTCAGTCTTCTCCGTCTGCTTTGCCTAACTTGACGGCCATATCCAACAATGCCAGTTGAACATTCAAGTTGTGAAGACAACGCATTTGAAATAAATTTGCCATTCTAAGCTGCATGCAAGTTAAAAGACAAAAGATTCCAAGAAAAGCGCAAGCTACTTGTCGTGGTTCCATGTTTTAGTTTTGGCCGTGATTATGTGACTCACGCTTGCTGGGAGATGGATCTTATCTTTCTCTGGTGACACATTGTTTGACACTCTGCGACCCCAATTGTACAAAATGCCGGAAAAGGAAATTCGAGTGAAATATCTCAACAAAATCAATTTTGCCCTTTAGTGCGACCCGGCCCTAAAACGGATATGTGGATTGATAGTAACAGCGTATAATATTACGATTTTCATCATTGTTGGTCTATTATCTAATCATCAGTTTGTTGCATTATCACGAGGAATCGGCGTTTCGCTAATTTGAGGTTCCACCGTAAATATTTACAATGTCGCGCCTTTTGCAACAACAAACAGAGAATTCAGTTTTCTTTCTGGGGCTAACTTTCCTTTCGCTGCCTTTTTCTTTGTGGACCTCCAGGACGGTTGTTCTTTCGTTTTTCTCTTACAACTACCTGTCAAAAAAATAGGAGATAAACAGGAGAGATTATCCAAAACTGCTTCCCACTTCCTTCACCGTGTAACTGGCTTTCGGCTGTGTGATTGTAACTTACGTTTGGACAGCGATCTGTTTTCCGTAGAAGGTCGTTCAAGTTCTGCTCTCTTTGCAATTGATCTGGGTCTCCCTCTGTTGTGTTCTCCAGTTGTTTATACTGTTTTAACCTTTTCAACGGCCATTCCTTCTTCTTGTGGTTTTGGAGAATTTCGTCTGATGCATCAGTCCACTTCTGGCGGTAAATCTTTTCATTTGATATAAATGAACTCCACCACTTTCTATCATCAGTAGTAAGCCTTTTGCATTTTTCTACACAATCTTCTAGTTGCTTGATGTCCAGTAGTTTTCGTGTATCTGGCTTAACAAGACGAGGGGTTCCCTTAGGTAAAGAATGAAGTATTTGTAAACCTTTTCCTTCAGGTAACCAGTTTTTGTCCTTGGCCCAAGCTTTGTATTTCATTTCCCCCTTACCGTCTCTTTTGCTAAATCTGTAGGAGTGAGGGTAAACATGGTTCTTTATGTTGTTAAGGCATGGCTCGATCCATTCTTTTACGTTATACACAAAGTCAACCAAGACAGTTTCTGCAGAAGGCGTGTGTGCCTTTTGAATTCCTTTCTCCAAAGCAGGCAGAGTCATACAATCCTTTTTCCTCAAGAGTTTGGAAATGCGGCTGAAAAACTAAAGTGTTACATTGTTATAAGATTTTATTTCAAACAAATACAACGCATTTAATTCAGCTTATTCAAATCGCTTACTTGATCGACATCTTCATGGGTATGACCCACCATTAGGAAGGACAGTTGTACCTGTCAAAAGCAGCAATATAACTTAAAAAAAATATTTCTCTCAGTCCTAATTTATTCAGTGCTTCCAGGTGTTTCTGTATCTCACCTCTTTGAATATGCTTTTTTCAACCAGAAGTGCGCAAAAGCCCAGGATATACTTATTCTTGCACTCTCGGTAGCAGTTGTCCATTTGAAGAAATAGGTACGGTGGTAGGCATCCTTCCTGTGGAAATGAAAAATAGTTCGAGAAAATAAAAGCAAAAAAAAGCCAATTTGAAATTGTATCTTTAAAAAAAAGCACGGTTAAATTAACTGTTTCATACTTCAGAAAGTTCAAGGAAGATGCGAACAAAACAGACAGCGTCAAATTAGAGTCGTGTGGCCACCGCATCAGATCAATGAAACTGAAAATTCTCCCATGCCCATGAGATATCGCTCCAGTTATGTGGGTCCTTAAGAAGTGGTATGTTTCGTCCTATTAGTAAGTAAAAGATAAACAGGAATTAGTCAGTCTGAGCACGAGGACCTGTGCTGATAAATATGAAATTAGGCGAGTTTTTGCCAACTTATCTTCTTGGATATTATACTCACCTTTGACAGACAATTTGCATGTGGTATGTTGGTTTTGGACTGATCCATACCATCCAGAATTAATGACAGATAGCGCTTCGGCTCCCGTTCAGCTCTCAAGCAGTTGCCATAATATACTCTCCTTTCAGCCCTTTGAATTGCCAATAGAAAACAAGTCAGTGAGACACAACAAGCATGAAATCTTATTTAATTTCAGTAAACGTACATTTGTTGTTCGTTGTGGAGTTTTCTTTTGATTGCAAAAGATTTCCTCTTGTCCTTATCCGTTGTTCCTTGGAGACAAAGTTTTAAAGCCACACAGACCCCACACTTTGTGAACTTGTTTTCCTATTTACAGAGAGAGAGAGAGAGGGGAAACTATTAGTGAGGCTTTTAGTATGTAAAACTGTGCCTCTTTTCCCATCGGTATTTTATTCGTTAATTCAGGGTTACCCACCTTTGGTATGATAACATTCTTAAATCTCGCTTTCCACATCCGTGAAAACGTCGGCCTTGAAACGGGACACAAACCCGTAGACCTCACATCATCGGCATACGTTAGGTAAATCTCTTTTTTGGTGAGACATGTCGGTAGGCAATATTTGTCTTCGTTAGGTATACGGTCAGCACAGCTATCGACGTAATCTGTGTAGAAATAAGTGAATATTGTTCTCCATGACACTCATGAATTTTTCGTAACCGCACTGTTGCAATCGATGTTACAAGCGATGTCCAAAAACATCATGTACTATGACAGATAAAGTTTGTCAAACCTTCGAACCACGATTCTGCCCTCAGGTAACTGGACTTGATAGTAAGCTTGCTTCCTCTATTCCCTTCTGGGGACGTCCTCCCGTTTTCATAATCCCCTAGAAGACGGTGAAACCTGCATGTAAGATATACAAAAGGATGATAAATACCTTCTCGTGAAAGTTTGTCTCATTATGTTGAAAATGAGAAGAAGATTGCAAGGGTTGAAAAGCAATCCGAGTAAACTGACTGGTATGTACTTGTGATTCTTCCAGTTATTACCGAGAGACGTGGCATTTTACTACTTACGTTGTAGAAGAAATGCTGTGAGCATTCAACCATGCTTTTTTGCAAAGGTCCTTTCCATTTACTCGAAATGAATAACATCTCTTCCCTTAAAGAGACATGGTAAGTTGTAAATGACACTATTATCATCCGTAACACTTGCTTACTGGTCCGTGACGTCAAACGTGTGGCCAGCAGCAAGGAAGAAGCGAGGAAGGGTTTTCCAAAGAATATGAAGAATACATTTGATAAAACAAAATATCGCTCCGTCAGCAAGCAAACTAGGAAAAAATCGTCGTCACCAGTTGCACTATGATTATGTTAACTTATCAAAATATGTTTATTTTTTATGGCACTCATGTAAATGAACAGATGTAGGGTATGACAGCTAGAGAGAGCTTCCCTCGACCGGCTAGACCCAGTATGACAATAATTATTGACCTCAACCGCAAATTGACTTTACCTTTGTGTTCATAAACTGAGAATGTAAAAAACGTCATGAGAAAGGAACGTTGTTCTCTTTCAGGCAAAGATCTGTAAGTCTTGCGGCATTTCAGTATGTCCTCCTTGTTTATCAATGTTCTTGTGCACATTTTTCTACAGCACGGCATGTTTGAGGCCTTTTCTATTTCCTTCGGGCACAGAGTTTTTTCTTTCCTCACTGATATCCGCTTGGTACATTGTTTTTTTTTCTATTCGTAAAAAAAAAAGAGAAGCTTAAGTCCAGAAATGCAAATAAAAGCCTTCCCATTACTATGTCATAAGCAAAAAACTGTACATTGTCACTTGTTTCCTTGCCTTTTCCCATGTCTTAAAAGTTGTATACAGCATTCCGGGCAACATCTTCAGTTATACATCAGTGTACTTAAGAAAAGTAATTGAACTTGAAATTACTACAATGTCAATTGGATCAGTCAATAGTCAATACCTTGTTTTGGGCAGCGGGTGCTGTCGCTACTTGGTCACTGTGCCGGCTTTCCTCAATCTCACAATACTCGCCGATACTTGTTACTGACTGTAGGGTGAGTGGAAAAGAAAACCGGATGGAATGAAAGTGGCCCACCTTGGGACTCGGCGTCAATGAATATAATTTTTTTTCAGTAATACCCCATTCACACCAAGAAGACATGTTTAGTTAACCTGGATTTAACAAGATGAAATCTTCCACAGAAAAATGTTGGAGTGGCTTTTACGTGAGATTCAGGTGAGTTTCAATACATGCCTTTAGCTGTGCTAAATGTGTAGCGGACAAAAAGCAGCATGCATGATTTAAAAAGAAAACACTTTGAAACCGTTTTTAACTAAACATCTTCAAAGCATGGTTAAGGTTTGGCGTGAACAGGGCATAACTCTTACCTCTCTATCGTCGTCACTGTCACTACTACTTGCAGGTTCGCAATCGTGATCCACTATCGAGTTACATGCAGAGTTACGGCGTTCCTTTTCAAAGAAAAAGACGCGAGTAGTCAAGATATTATATAATGCATAATATATTTAGCCTTAGGCTTTTTTGGTTAGTCTTTTGGGTTGTTACTGCTGTTGTTTTCAACGTTACCTACATTTTTCTCTCCCTCTCCTGTCCTTTTGCCTCCTCTGACGCCACCAGCTGGTTTTGGCCAAGCCTCTAAAATTGATCCATGATTAATACGGGACACTTTTGTGGAGGAAAGCTATGAATAAAAAAATATATGGTCAATGTAAAAATAAAACCTGAAAAACTACAGGGATGGACATTGCAAAAAATCTACGCGTCCAAAAAGAGTTAAATAAAAGACACAATTTATAAGTTTACAAGTGAATCTAGCGTGACGCTTGCGGTTATGAAAAGGTTGTCGGTGTCGTGTGTGCGTTACATTAAAATATTGGTCAAAATATGAGAAGACAACACTTACCGGTTGCCTATCAGAGCATATTTCCCACTTATTGCTGTCTATGTTCAACAAACAACAAATAATTTGCTCCAAGGCTTCTTTATTTTCAGCAAGTCGGTAGTCAATACTGAGTGGTAATATCAGGTTGCGGTTGCGAGGGTCCCTTAAATGAGTTCTCACATAGTCTACTTTCATCCTTGTGTGATGAAACGTCTTGCAGTTACATGCACCGGCACATTGACAGTCTGCATCAAGCGAAGTCTAAAGGATAAGAGACCCAGAGTTGTTATCATAATTGCCAAGCAGTCAACAGTATTATTAATAAAAAGCAGCTAATCTGTGGCAAATATACCAACCTGTTGTTGTCCTTTCTGTGCTTGTGACATCATCTGCCACATCACGGAGTGGCTATCCTCGAAGACATTCTTTGAGTGTAACAACAGTTTTTCCTCAGGTTGCCATCCAATGTTGTAGTGAAGTAGTGGATCGATATATGTGAGAGGCAAATAATTCCACCTGAACGGGGGTAATTCGTTGCCATCTTCGTCGTCATTATCTTCACCCCGGTAAAAGCCGTGTAGAGTGTCAACCAAACGCGAAATCGCAGGCTCTTCCCAAAACGCAGCGAAATCGTTGCTAGTTGTGTTTCTTTGATCACCTTCTGTGACATTCACAACAATTCTATCTTTTAAGTAAATTGCAAACGATATCAAAAGGGACAGAAAAAGCGATAGGACGAAATCCATGACTGAGAGATTTGAATGAAACTCAAAATTCCCGCCTTGGCGAAATAAAAACTTGATACGAAGGCGCGCTTATGTGTTATCCAATCAAAACGTATTGTCAGACGTACAATAAGAGCATTATGGCCCCGGAATTATGGCCCACAGTTCGCTGATAATAGGTTCAATGTTCTAATCACGACTATATTGCATCACGGTACTCATACAGAATAATTGTTTTGCTTTGCAAAAGGGAAAATTAGCACAGAATCAGTTGAGATAAAACGTGAAGAAACGACATAAATTACAGCTTTTCTTTGACCTCCATAGAATAAAATCTACATTTTCCTCACGGCCGATTAATACTGTTTGAAAGAACCCTTTCATATCTGTCTGTCACTACATAGGTGAATGTACATTGTTTTCTCCGAGTAAATTTCTGCGTAAGTCTGTGGCGAATCAGTCGCTCTCACAGTATGAACTCAGTTGCACCCAACTGTAATACTTCCATGGAAAGGCTGCGAGCCGGATAGTTTGAAGAAACTCTCCCTACAAACCCATGTCACCTTTAGAATACCCCTGGATTTGAATCAATTTGAATCGCTTAAAAAACAAAAAGAAGTGTAATGATGTGACTTATATCCTTTTAAGATTTGATATTTACTGAAAACAGACGTATACAATATGAAATGGTTTAAACGCCCTTTTTTATATGAACTCCATGTACGTACAGAAACCGAATCTATGAGAAAGTGGAGCTCGTCTCACTTGTCGAACCACAGGCGGCTTTCCTTCAAGGGTGTGAAGTGAATTCGATCACGGCCTTCGTGAAGTTTTCGGTGTGGCATATGTAGCTTTTATCCTACAGAGATCAAAGAAAATATGTAATTTATGTAGTTTCTTCAACTTTTATCCCCTTCACCCGACAGTTAATGTCAACTTATTGTGTGCTAATTTTCCCTCTCTGCAAAGCAAAAACGATTATTCTGTATGAGTACCGTGATGCGAAGTAGCCTTGATCAGAACATTGAACCTCTATTATCATGCCACACCAAAATGTATGATAAGTTGCATGCAGTTCCGTTTTACGTTTTAGAGGAAAGTCACATCAATATATCAAGAAAATTTAATTTACGAAGGACGAGTCAGGGTTTTAAACATTTCTCGGTGTATGGTTCAGTTTTGAAGATGAAACTGAGTGCCACACTTTGAACACATCACAGCGTACTTTAATTTTCTTACTGACTGTCGTGAATTTGTGGGTGTTTGCGTGCAACCGCGACTCTCAGGTTGACATTATCCCGAACAGGATGAGAAGTCCACACCTAAAAAGAGAACCGCACAGGAATTTCGTAGCACTTTAACATCTGGTGGAGTCAGATAGAATTTATGAGCCGTATAGGATTTAACTTCACACAGCACAACGTTTATTTGCCATATCAAAGCATGCAAGCGAGAGATTCACCAGCTTTCTCAGCTCAAAGGCAGGTATTTCCCGGACAAGCCACGTCAATTGAACCAGTACCTATGCCAGAGGCGACTACAGGACCGTCAAGCCAAAACACAGCCAATCCGCAAAATTCTCAGCCCATCTTCACTCCTCCTTTTTACCCAGCACCATTTGTACCGTTCACATATGGGATGCCACCAGCATTCTCACAAACCTACAACCTTCCATATCCAACCACTCTACGACAAATACTTCTGAAGCCTCAAGTGGTGGAAGATTCTCAGTCAAGCTCTTCCACCAGCCGACCACCTGACTTCATAACCCATGTACAATCAATAAGACAGTCCCTTTATCAGTTATGTGGCATCGACGAAACACACGAACCACCGCGAGAAGGTCAAGCTTATTCGAAGTGGCGAAAGTTGGTGATTCAACAAGGAAAACCAGTAAGCACACAGCTTTTTATCTTTCCCCTTGAGTATTTTCACTCCGTAAAAGATTTAAACGACGTAAATAAATCTATAATACATGTAATTTTTCCCGGGAATTTTTCTTCTTGCTCTCATGTGTCTCTTACACTTATATATGGATAACATATATATTATTTCTACATTATTTGCAGCACAATATGTCTCACTACATAATGGTAGCCAGGCTATCAAACCGCTGCTTTTCTATAGTGCTGCAGATACCAAATCGTTTGAACACGAAAGTCACACAGGGTGATTTCATGGCCCTGTACAATAAAAGTGAAGAAGAACAGTTTAAACTCCTGTCGGATGTATTGGAGGGACACATTTCATTTCAAGAACTGAAGCGGCGAAAGGTCATTCGATGTCGTATTTCTTTTTGTACTTAGTTTAATAGTTTTTCTATCAGAAGTGAGTTAAAAGTTTTATTTATCTCTTTGTAGCGCGAAAAGGGAGCCCCATCAATACAAAAAGCAGCGACCGGAAATATAGAAGAGGTAAATGCAACCCGTAGAGCACGCAATAACTAACCACCTAAAGTTTCGATACAAATCAGCTGTATCCAGTGTAAAAGTAATTTTTTTTTCTTTAACTTTGAACAGTTACAAGAAGAAGTCTCAAGATTGAAAAGCCAAAATACGGATCTCCGAATTAAGCTGGAGCAGGTGATGTGTTTTCAGTGTAGCAGCCAGCTACAGTAACTGACGGACATTGTTTTGTGGTTGATGAACTTATATTGTGTTGTAGGCCGTTGAAGATCTTGACAATGAAAGGAAAAGAGCGAATAAGCTGGAGAGAAGGCTTAAAGTACTCGAGAAAGAAAGTGAAGAGGTAAGGGAACTGTGTTCAAAAACTGTTGTATTTCGAGGTCACTAAAACGGCCATAGTCCTTACGTGCAAGCAAGTACCATCCTATGCAAGGCAAGGGATATAAGGGTTCCTTAGTAGAAGGAATGTAACGAGCTGTCTCTAATTCTTTGCCTAAGTAACACTGAAATCAACAGGTTGAAATAACATAAGACAAAAGTTAAGTTTGACCCTATTTTTCTTGGCAGGAGTTTTCGCAGTACCGGAGAGATGTAGATAGTCTAAGAGACGAGACTTATGAACTTGCGAAGGGCTGGGTCAACAAAAACTGTGTCCTTCATAAAGACGAAGAGTCAGATGTTTCAAGTGCAGCAAGGGTAAGTGGACTCCATGAGTAGTGTTCATAAGTGGCCGAGTAATACTGAAACAAGTACATCATTTACGCATTGAATCTGAACGAGTTTAACACTCTGCCGCAACAACGAAGACTCTCACGCCAGGGCTAAAAAGTCCAAATGTATCAGGATGCCGAGCATCTTACAGGTCACAGTTGAGGCAAATGAATTGATCGAGTGTTGTTTCGTTTGCCGTGCACTAACTGGCAGGGCAATGAAAATAGTTCTTTAATTCTTTCGTAGATTTCATCCCCAGAAGACAAGGAATCCACAGATAATGAGGGAGCAATAATCAGCAGTGACGAGGACGTGCCTCTGTCATCCCTAGCACGGGTAAAAAAAAAAAAAAGAAAATAGAGGTTTTGAATAAAAGGATTCTTAGGTGTATTCTAAATGATTTCGAATCTACATATTGTAACTTATTGGACAAAATAAATTGTGTTTCTCTGCGTAATAAACTTATACACATGTGTTAATTTTAGTTACAAAAGTTTATTTTTAACCAAGGATCCTATCTATATGAGGAATACGTTCACTATCCGTAGCAGCTTTTATAATTTACGCGGAGACTATATTCTGACCCTCCCTATACCTAAAACAAGTACCTATGCCTTCGTTTTTTTTCTTATCATGCTGCTAATCAATGGAACTCAGTGCCAGACTTTATTCGCACTTCCGATTTTAATATCTGTAAAAAGCATTAGCTATCCTGAAATTCATGTAAATTTGGTAAGCTTTTACTAGAGTACTCTTAAAATTCGGCGTATAGTTTTAATTCATTTAGCGATAATTTGTAAATATTGCACAGAATCGTAGTCCGCAAGTAATTGTATATTTTGTTGATCTCTTTCGTTATTGTTTTCTCGGAGAAATTAGCTCTTGTGATAGCTACTCTTAAATTCGAGAAAAAATTAAGTTCATGTATGTGTGTGTTTATGTATGTATGTACAAACGGTAAATTCTTGCAAAAGGTCTCCTGAGGAATCTAGGAGTAAAATTTATGTAATATAGAATAATTGGCCACCTTTATCTCTCAGTAGGTAGACCATAGCGGTGCGAGAGCGGCCCGACATAAAATGGCCACACATACTCTCGCCTGCCCTCACTGAGAAAAATTATGTCTAATGTTTCCAGACTAAGCACACAATTGAGGTCGATGGTGTCTTCGAGAAGACACGGAAATCTTCACGTGCGGTCTCTTCTAGTTCAAAGGTGAGTTTACAAAGGTTACCAAATGCAGTTCGCAAAAGGAAAAAAATACCGAAATACATTTTTTCTTTCTCATATAAGTCAACCCCACAAAGTTTTGCCAGCGCACATTACAAGACAATTTGCAGCGCTGAACGAGCCACAAGGCGCTCATAACTTCATTCCTCTTGGTAGAATCAGAGGCATTATTTTCCCATATTAATGTTCATTGCCAGGTTAGTTTATAAATTGATTTTTCTTATTCTATAGAGTTCTGACCCAGACGAAGAAAGTCCATCAAGAACAGAAACCGCTCTGGAAAGATTAAAGGCCGCGTCAACAAAAGGCAGCAACGAAAAGGTGTGATATGGTCACGGTTCAGTCCTCCTTCTCTCGACAAACTTTGTAAAACAGTTACATACATTTTACATTCCCATCTTGAACATATGGTTTTGACAGCTTTTTTTTAACAGGATGCTTAGTTAATTAATAAATGATTGCGTGTTGTTTCAGATCAAACACAAGACAAGTCGTTTGACAAAACCCATATGTTCATCCAAGGTAAGCAACTTGAAATCGTGATTGCATATTAGAGTGGGGTTTGTTCATTTTACACCTGGAAAGGAAACAAATATTAAACAAGTCAGACACACACAAAAAAGAAAAGGCTCATGACCGGTCGTCAAGAGCGATCGCATGCCAAGGCGCTTTTTCGACTTTCCATGTAACCCGACTTAGAATTGTTCGAATTTGGCGACTCGGTAAACATAACGATTTGTTTAATATAGCTCAGGAACAATTTTCCCCAGCTTCCCGATACTTTTTAGGACAGCATTAATCATCACTTACGAGGACGTACCTCTGTCAACCCTAGCACAGGTAATACAAACTTTGACAAAGGGCAATTTGTTGCAAAACGTCTGCTGACAAATCTAGGGGTAAAATATATCTAATGTAGAATAATTGCCCACCTGTATCCTCAGTGGGTGGACCATATCGGCTCACGAGAGTGCCCGACATACAGTAGCCACACACTCTGGCCTGCTATCACTGAGAAAAATTGTATCTGATGTTTGCAGACTAAGAGCGCAATTGAGGACGATGATGTCTTGCAAAAGACACGGAAATCTTTAAGTGCGGTCTCTTCTAGTTCAGAGGTGAGTTCACAAAAGTTACCAATTCTAGTTTGTAACAGCAAACAAATTAAAACGTCACAGCTAAGCTCGTCAAAAGCTAACTGAAATACATTTTTCCTTCCAGTGTAATTCAACCCCACAAAATATTGCCAGTGCAATTTAGAGCGCTGAACGAGAATCAATGCGCACAGATATTTTATTCCTTCCTCTTGGTGGAATCAGAGGCATTATTTCCCATATAAATGTTCATTGTCAAGTTAGCTTATAAATTGATTTTCCTTATTCTATAGAGTTCTGACCCAGACGAAGAAAGGCTATCAAGACCAGAAACCGCTCTGGAAAGATTAAGGGCCGCAGCAACAAAAGAAAGCAAGGAAAAGGTGTGATGTGGTCACGGTTCAGTCCTACTTCTCTCGACAAACTTTGTAAAACAGTTACATTACATTTTACATTGCCATTTGGAGAATATGGTTTTGACAGTTTTTTTTTTTAACAGGATGCTTGGTTAATTATTAAATAAATGATTGCGTGTTGTTTCAGATCAAACACAAGACAAGTCGTTTGACAAAACCCATATGTTCATCCACGGTAAGCACCCAATCCAGTAACAACTTGAAATCGTGATCAGTTAAATGCGTATCAGAGTGAAGTTTGTTCATTTTACATCAGGAAAGGGAACAAACATTAAATAAGTCAGACCGAAAAAAAAAAAAAAAGAAAAAAGAAAAGGCTCACGGCCTGCCGTTAATAATTATCGCATGCTAAACTTCCAATGTTAGCCACCTAGAATTGTTCGAATTTGGCCTTATTACACCATGGCAAGCAACTCGGTAAAGACAATGATTTCTTCAGTACAGCTCAGGCCTAATTTTCCCTAGCTGCCGGATATTTTTTGTTGAGATTGACTACTTTGCTTAGTTGAACGGTTTTCAGTTGGTGGGTACCTTACAGAATGTGCATTTTAGAATATATTTAAAACGCGGTAAATGTTTGCACAGACCCAGAGGACACTTCCTGCTGAGTATATAATTGAAATGATTGGAATGAGGCACAGTAACAAACACTAAATTTCCCATATTATTTATATTAACAGCCTGTTAGACCTATTGCTGGGGATCACAAGAAAGGTATAGTGGCCCCGTGCATGGATCTAAACTTGAACTTTCCCTCGAAACGTTAGCCAAAAAAGTTCTGCGATCAATCGTTTCTTTTGCTATTTTCAGATAAAGGCCACTTATCACAGTCTTTCAAGGATGATTGGGTAAGGCGCTGTCCTCCAGAATCCCATCTTAAATGACCATAGCATGAGGGAGTATTTTATTCGTTTGAGACCTCATATTACTGATATTTTTCTTCTCTTAGGACTACAGTATTACAGTCTTAATGGAAAAGGAATGGGTCGCTGTTGCGTATGAAGAGGACTTCTTTGTTGGGCAAATAGAAAAGAAACTTGCCAACAAAGTTCGAGTAACTTTCTTAGAAGAACGAAGAGATGAATTTTTTAGCTGGCCGAAACGAAAAGACAGGGCAGACATAAAGCCTGCTTTTATTTTCTGTCGCAACTTAGAAGTGCTACGAGAGAAAAATGGTTATATTGTAAACCATCTACCAGAATTACGCCAAAAATTTCAAGGCTTTTCTTCGAAGTACTTCTCTCAAAATAATTGAATTCGCATTGTTTAAAAACTGAATTTCTGTCTACATTTGTTAAGAGAAACTGAATATTAAAATAAAACATCCAAACAATGACTGGTTTAAATGCATTTTGGGTGAGAAAAAATTACATTCTCATACAATTCACAAAATTTAACTGTCACAACACTTAGTTACTCGAAAAAATTCAGTGTAAATTATTTGCATTGAGTGAACAAACAGCCATATCTCGGCTTCAATGTTAAAATATTTCGTGAGGAGATAAACGCTATTGAGGCTCCACCCCTTCTCATTTCAAAGGGTAGCCACGCACCCTTGCTGTCAAACACCTACATTAGAAAGGAAGCGCATGAACAACATCGAACAGGCTCTCTTCGCGGTGGGAGAGAAAGAAGACAAGTCGGTCGGTGGACCGGCGTCAATGAGATAATAATTTGCCGCTCGTTTTAGCCTTGCGCCTAACAAACTAGATGCTATAGAATGAGAACAAATAGTCATACACAGCGTTGCAACATAAGGGATGGATCCACAATGAATTGGTAGCGGCAGAAAAGTTCTCGGTAAGTTCGGCTTACACGTTTTGCACACTTGCTTATGAGTCAGTATCGTACGAGTTTGTGTCGACATAACCACTTAAGAACACAAAATATTGTTCCGAAGGCAGGTAAGCACTCGCGCCTTCGCGGCATTCCAAATAAATTGGCGCCAAAACATCAGAGACTGCACTGTGAGTAGATCGATCGACGTTTGACACTTCCTTCCTGCAGCGAAAATATATAGGAGACAGATTTTATCCAAAAAGTGTGTGTTTCCGCACCACTGATGAATTGTAAGCCAGTCGGCCCGAATAAGCGAGAATATTGAATCTTAATAAATAAACGGAATGCGAATTTCGGCTTCGGTCCATAATTTTCGAAGTGCGTCATCTCGCAAACGTCCACGTTTTCAAAAGTTTGCAGGCAGTGCGTTTTCTTAAATGTGCAAATTGAAGATTTTCTTTTTCATTTAGAAGAAACAAGAGGTCTGTCAAGCGGTATAACTTGCTTCGAATCAAATCGTAATACTCTTTATTTGGCCCAAGGGTGCTCAAAGGCTAAACTGCATCAATCGTTTCCGTGTAATGCATCTGGCCTTGATATGTGTAGAAGGTTCTTATTGGAAACACAGAATAACGTTATTCTCTAAGTTATTCTGTTATCGAATAACGCATATTCGATTGGATAGTTCAATGTTAGTTGAATCGGGACACGTAGGAACGTCGGTCAAACACCGACATGATCAGCGTCCCAAATTCTCAAGTGAAAGTGCGATCATTTCTCCCTTCATTCATTTTCAGATGCCATCAACATTTTCTTGTGGGCCTAACAATACGGAGCAAGAAAATTTGCGGCTGTTTGACCTTTGCGTGCCGGAATGTGTCGCGGTTCTGGGCTTAATTATCTTTCCTGCGGTTTCGATGCAAAAACAATCAAGAGGCCTTTGTCAAACGACCGCCTTTTGATGGCCACTCGTTTTGCAAAAAAACAATTAGAAGTGACTGTTAATGTTCCTTCCGAAGATTTGAGGGATTTCGAACGTTGTATTTTAAATTAAAAGAGAAGTACGCGTACTTATTTAAGTGTTTTAACAAATGAGAGAGGATGCAACATACGAGCCGACTCACTTCCTCTGTTTCACAATGAAGCGAAACCATTGGTGAATACAAATAATGATATCCACTGAAACTGGAGTAGTCATCCGGCATTATCGTGTTATTGAATAACACACTTACAATTGGTTCTAACAAAAACATTATTCGATAATGTTATCAGAACTGTCTGAGAGAGATGAGCTTGATGCTAATTGGTCCTAATGCTTGATAACCGCCGATAACCGATAACAGGGATTAGTCCCAATTATTTTGAACAAGTACCAATTAAAATGAACTAGTGTTTATGGGACTATGACTGATGCAATGTTCATGGTTAAATTCTCTTTCTAGTTGTTTAGGGTATTTCTGGTGACTACTATTTAAGACTGCACTGGGATCGCGCATTTTTTTGAAAAAATCACGAAAAAAAAAAAACACTGATGTGAGAGCCTTCCTGGCCACGGCCCTTGATCCCTTGCATTAACAAGTACCAACAAGTAAACTGATACCTTCCAAATGTTGCCCATTGTTCCATGCATCTAGCAGGCTTGAGGTTTGTTTTGAACTTCTTCTTAAATAAGTGAAAGGGAGCAAATATGGATATGGATGCGAGGAGTCTTGGGAGTGCACCATACTCTTGCATTTTATTTTTCCAGGCATCGGAGTGGAACGATCGGAACATATCTGGGCCGGGTTGTTGGAAAACCGATTAACTTAATCCAGGATTAGCGTAAACTTTGGTTTTGTTTTTTACTTTTTGGTTAAAGTTTTGTTTGCTTATTTTGATCTTTTAAGATTGACTTCTTCTAATGTAAAGTTTTCCCGAGTATCAGTGTTAAACAGCATTTGGGAGTAGAGAAATAATTTCCTTGGTTAATTTTTAATCTGGGGTTAGCGTTGATCGGCTTTTAAGCAACCAGGCCCTGGACGTCAAAGTAAATAATTCATTGTGATTCATTTAACCCAGAACGATCAGGCACAGTGGACCCCCCCCCCCCAAAAAAAAAAAACAATATAATTTCTTACCTGGATACTCCATATCAGCTTCCTCTTGTGGATATGTTACTTGTGCATCAGAATCCGCGAAAAATAAATAAGACAAAGTGAGTCTGTCTGGTACTTATCTCATGTGATCACATAGAACAAGGATTTTAACTCTCGTTAAATTACTGTTCAAGTGTAAAAGATATCCAAATAAACATAACCATTTCTCACCTGGATTATCATTCATTTCCAAAGTTTCTATTTGAGAGCTTGTTACTAAATAATTCCTTGTGATTCCGAGTTTCACCCACCATCGGAACGACTCATGCACAGTCGACTAAAAAAAGTTTTAAAAAATCATTTCTTACTTGGATTCATTTAACCCAGAATAATATAGCCTGTATGACAGGCAGGTGGGGCGAACGCGATATTTCGCACGGAGCATGACATGAGCGCGAAGCACGAGATGAGGGGGAGAGAAAAATAAAGCGCTTGTTCGCAGTCTATTGTTCTTGCTGTTCCACCCACTTACGCCCACAAATATTAACTACCCGCGGTGATGCCAAAAGAACCAATCGATCCCTTATCGTACGAAAATTGTCACCTTTCTGCCGCAAAGCATCTGCATTGCAGTAGAAATGGGGAGTTACGACTGTTTCTTCCATGGCTTCGCGAACTCCTACCAAACTTTACCGGCCTAAATCATTTAATTATTTATGTAGAATTTGCAAAACCAACCAAGTCTTATCAAAATGCTTAAACTTCTGATATTTTTATCAGAAAATTGCAAACGAGATACAATTCTGATTGGTTGAGATAATCATGACCATCTAATGATGACTAATGTTCCTGGGGGAACCCCCATTTTTATGACATCATCGACTTCCTGTTTTTTGAAAATTAACACACCAATTAAACAAGCATGCGTAACCATTTTGAAAAAACATATAGATTTCCAAAATACGGAACAATTTCGCTTTGCCATGGCATAAAACCACAAAATAAAAAATTTAAAAAACATATAGATTTCCAAAATACAGAATCAAAAATACGAGACCAAAAAATTGAAAGCCATTAAATGGAAAGTAGTATGGAGTTGGGTTGGTATGAGAACATTTTTGCAAAAATGTGCTCGTACCCCCAACTCCTATACTACTATGGGACTATGACTGATGCAATGTTCATGGTTAAATTCTCTTTCTAGTTGTTTAGGGTATTTCTGGTGACTACTATTTAAGACTGCACTGGGATCGCGCATTTTTTTGAAAAAATCACGAAAAAAAAAAACACTGATGTGAGAGCCTTCCTGGCCACGGCCCTTGATCCCTTGCATTAACAAGTACCAACAAGTAAACTGATACCTTCCAAATGTTGCCCATTGTTCCATGCATCTAGCAGGCTTGAGGTTTGTTTTGAACTTCTTCTTAAATAAGTGAAAGGGAGCAAATATGGATATGGATGCGAGGAGTCTTGGGAGTGCACCATACTCTTGCATTTTATTTTTCCAGGCATCGGAGTGGAACGATCGGAACATATCTGGGCCGGGTTGTTGGAAAACCGATTAACTTAATCCAGGATTAGCGTAAACTTTGGTTTTGTTTTTTACTTTTTGGTTAAAGTTTTGTTTGCTTATTTTGATCTTTTAAGATTGACTTCTTCTAATGTAAAGTTTTCCCGAGTATCAGTGTTAAACAGCATTTGGGAGTAGAGAAATAATTTCCTTGGTTAATTTTTAATCTGGGGTTAGCGTTGATCGGCTTTTGAGCAACCAGGCCCTGGACGTCAAAGTAAATAATTCATTGTGATTCATTTAACCCAGAACGATCAGGCACAGTGGACCCCCCCCCCCAAAAAAAAAAAACAATATAATTTCTTACCTGGATACTCCATATCAGCTTCCTCTTGTGGATATGTTACTTGTGCATCAGAATCCGCGAAAAATAAATAAGACAAAGTGAGTCTGTCTGGTACTTATCTCATGTGATCACATAGAACAAGGATTTTAACTCTCGTTAAATTACTGTTCAAGTGTAAAAGATATCCAAATAAACATAACCATTTCTCACCTGGATTATCATTCATTTCCAAAGTTTCTATTTGAGAGCTTGTTACTAAATAATTCCTTGTGATTCCGAGTTTCACCCACCATCGGAACGACTCATGCACAGTCGACTAAAAAAAGTTTTAAAAAATCATTTCTTACTTGGATTCATTTAACCCAGAATAATATAGCCTGTATGACAGGCAGGTGGGGCGAACGCGATATTTCGCACGGAGCATGACATGAGCGCGAAGCACGAGATGAGGGGGAGAGAAAAATAAAGCGCTTGTTCGCAGTCTATTGTTCTTGCTGTTCCACCCACTTACGCCCACAAATATTAACTACCCGCGGTGATGCCAAAAGAACCAATCGATCCCTTATCGTACGAAAATTGTCACCTTTCTGCCGCAAAGCATCTGCATTGCAGTAGAAATGGGGAGTTACGACTGTTTCTTCCATGGCTTCGCGAACTCCTACCAAACTTTACCGGCCTAAATCATTTAATTATTTATGTAGAATTTGCAAAACCAACCAAGTCTTATCAAAATGCTTAAACTTCTGATATTTTTATCAGAAAATTGCAAACGAGATACAATTCTGATTGGTTGAGATAATCATGACCATCTAATGATGACTAATGTTCCTGGGGGAACCCCCATTTTTATGACATCATCGACTTCCTGTTTTTTGAAAATTAACACACCAATTAAACAAGCATGCGTAACCATTTTGAAAAAACATATAGATTTCCAAAATACGGAACAATTTCGCTTTGCCATGGCATAAAACCACAAAATAAAAAATTTAAAAAACATATAGATTTCCAAAATACAGAATCAAAAATACGAGACCAAAAAATTGAAAGCCATTAAATGGAAAGTAGTATGGAGTTGGGTTGGTATGAGAACATTTTTGCAAAAATGTGCTCGTACCCCCAACTCCTATACTACTATGGGACTATGACTGATGCAATGTTCATGGTTAAATTCTCTTTCTAGTTGTTTAGGGTATTTCTGGTGACTACTATTTAAGACTGCACTGGGATCGCGCATTTTTTTGAAAAAATCACGAAAAAAAAAAACACTGATGTGAGAGCCTTCCTGGCCACGGCCCTTGATCCCTTGCATTAACAAGTACCAACAAGTAAACTGATACCTTCCAAATGTTGCCCATTGTTCCATGCATCTAGCAGGCTTGAGGTTTGTTTTGAACTTCTTCTTAAATAAGTGAAAGGGAGCAAATATGGATATGGATGCGAGGAGTCTTGGGAGTGCACCATACTCTTGCATTTTATTTTTCCAGGCATCGGAGTGGAACGATCGGAACATATCTGGGCCGGGTTGTTGGAAAACCGATTAACTTAATCCAGGATTAGCGTAAACTTTGGTTTTGTTTTTTACTTTTTGGTTAAAGTTTTGTTTGCTTATTTTGATCTGTTAAGATTGACTTCTTCTAATGTAAAGTTTTCCCGAGTATCAGTGTTAAACAGCATTTGGGAGTAGAGAAATAATTTCCTTGGTTAATTTTTAATCTGGGGTTAGCGTTGATCGGCTTTTGAGCAACCAGGCCCTGGACGTCAAAGTAAATAATTCATTGTGATTCATTTAACCCAGAACGATCAGGCACAGTGGACCCCCCCCCCCCCCCCCAAAAAAAAAAAAACAATATAATTTCTTACCTGGATACTCCATATCAGCTTCCTCTTGTGGATATGTTACTTGTGCATCAGAATCCGCGAAAAATAAATAAGACAAAGTGAGTCTGTCTGGTACTTATCTCATGTGATCACATAGAACAAGGATTTTAACTCTCGTTAAATTACTGTTCAAGTGTAAAAGATATCCAAATAAACATAACCATTTCTCACCTGGATTATCATTCATTTCCAAAGTTTCTATTTGAGAGCTTGTTACTAAATAATTCCTTGTGATTCCGAGTTTCACCCACTATCGGAACGACTCATGCACAGTCGACTAAAAAAAGTTTTAAAAAATCATTTCTTACTTGGATTCATTTAACCCAGAATAATATAGCCTGTATGACAGGCAGGTGGGGCGAACGCGATATTTCGCACGGAGCATGACATGAGCGCGAAGCACGAGATGAGGGGGAGAGAAAAATAAAGCGCTTGTTCGCAGTCTATTGTTCTTGCTGTTCCACCCACTTACGCCCACAAATATTAACTACCCGCGGTGATGCCAAAAGAACCAATCGATCCCTTATCGTACGAAAATTGTCACCTTTCTGCCGCAAAGCATCTGCATTGCAGTAGAAATGGGGAGTTACGACTGTTTCTTCCATGGCTTCGCGAACTCCTACCAAACTTTACCGGCCTAAATCATTTAATTATTTATGTAGAATTTGCAAAACCAACCAAGTCTTATCAAAATGCTTAAACTTCTGATATTTTTATCAGAAAATTGCAAACGAGATACAATTCTGATTGGTTGAGATAATCATGACCATCTAATGATGACTAATGTTCCTGGGGGAACCCCCATTTTTATGACATCATCGACTTCCTGTTTTTTGAAAATTAACACAATTAAACAAGCATGCGTAACCATTTTGAAAAAACATATAGATTTCCAAAATACGGAACAATTTCGCTTTGCCATGGCATAAAACCACAAAATAAAAAATTTAAAAAACATATAGATTTCCAAAATACAGAATCAAAAATACGAGACCAAAAAATTGAAAGCCATTAAATGGAAAGTAGTATGGAGTTGGGTTGGTATGAGAACATTTTTGCAAAAATGTGCTCGTACCCCCAACTCCTATACTACTATGGGACTATGACTGATGCAATGTTCATGGTTAAATTCTCTTTCTAGTTGTTTAGGGTATTTCTGGTGACTACTATTTAAGACTGCACTGGGATCGCGCATTTTTTTGAAAAAATCACGAAAAAAAAAAACACTGATGTGAGAGCCTTCCTGGCCACGGCCCTTGATCCCTTGCATTAACAAGTACCAACAAGTAAACTGATACCTTCCAAATGTTGCCCATTGTTCCATGCATCTAGCAGGCTTGAGGTTTGTTTTGAACTTCTTCTTAAATAAGTGAAAGGGAGCAAATATGGATATGGATGCGAGGAGTCTTGGGAGTGCACCATACTCTTGCATTTTATTTTTCCAGGCATCGGAGTGGAACGATCGGAACATATCTGGGCCGGGTTGTTGGAAAACCGATTAACTTAATCCAGGATTAGCGTAAACTTTGGTTTTGTTTTTTACTTTTTGGTTAAAGTTTTGTTTGCTTATTTTGATCTTTTAAGATTGACTTCTTCTAATGTAAAGTTTTCCCGAGTATCAGTGTTAAACAGCATTTGGGAGTAGAGAAATAATTTCCTTGGTTAATTTTTAATCTGGGGTTAGCGTTGATCGGCTTTTGAGCAACCAGGCCCTGGACGTCAAAGTAAATAATTCATTGTGATTCATTTAACCCAGAACGATCAGGCACAGTGGACCCCCCCCGCCCCCCCAAAAAAAAAAAACAATATAATTTCTTACCTGGATACTCCATATCAGCTTCCTCTTGTGGATATGTTACTTGTGCATCAGAATCCGTGAAAAATAAATAAGACAAAGTGAGTCTGTCTGGTACTTATCTCATGTGATCACATAGAACAAGGATTTTAACTCTCGTTAAATTACTGTTCAAGTGTAAAAGATATCCAAATAAACATAACCATTTCTCACCTGGATTATCATTCATTTCCAAAGTTTCTATTTGAGAGCTTGTTACTAAATAATTCCTTGTGATTCCGAGTTTCACCCACCATCGGAACGACTCATGCACAGTCGACTAAAAAAAGTTTTAAAAAATCATTTCTTACTTGGATTCATTTAACCCAGAATAATATAGCCTGTATGACAGGCAGGTGGGGCGAACGCGATATTTCGCACGGAGCATGACATGAGCGCGAAGCACGAGATGAGGGGGAGAGAAAAATAAAGCGCTTGTTCGCAGTCTATTGTTCTTGCTGTTCCACCCACTTACGCCCACAAATATTAACTACCCGCGGTGATGCCAAAAGAACCAATCGATCCCTTATCGTACGAAAATTGTCACCTTTCTGCCGCAAAGCATCTGCATTGCAGTAGAAATGGGGAGTTACGACTGTTTCTTCCATGGCTTCGCGAACTCCTACCAAACTTTACCGGCCTAAATCATTTAATTATTTATGTAGAATTTGCAAAAAGCCTTTTCTGCAAAATTCGAGTTTAATTCCAATTTTTTCCGTAACCCAAAGGCAAGAATGCATGGGCATTCAGCTGTTAAATCTGCTTTCGGAATACGGTATTTTTGTGCAAGACGATTCAAGCCTGTCCAGTAGATCATGTCTGAAATGCGCTAGGCGCATTTTAACATCATGCGAAACTTTGCAAGAAGTAAAACAGGCAGCTCAGGCCGGGCCATCGCCAAGGAATCCGTCGGTGAAAGGATTAGCAAAGAATTCACCAAGTACCGGGCAATGTGTTTCCGTGGATGGTTCGAATTCTCATCGTGTTCATTCCCAGGAAAAGCGAGAAAAACGCTATCGCTCGGTAAAGAGAACTTGCTAGCCAATGAAAGGATATCAGAAATAAACCGAGTAGAGGGTTTGTATGAGGAAATCCGAGGTCTGATGAATGTTCCAGTAGAAGAAGCAAACAATAACTAAGGTAAATGTGTAATTACGACACAAGCAAGAGCTTTGTTTTTATCTTGTTGTTTACACTTATACAACTTAAATTGATCTCGAAGAGGATCAGTTATTGTTCATCGAATAATTGTTGTCTCTTTGTTTTTTATAATAAGGTTTTTGTGGCAAATCTGAGGAATATGAAAGTGAAGGAAGTGAAATGCGAAGGACTACAAGCGACAGTGGTTCAGCGAGCTGCGGATAATAATTTCAAGAGTGTGTTGTTTGCTATTATAAACTGTTCCGAAACTGTATCTCTCGCACATGAGGTTTTCAAGAGGAAAATTCCCACGGAGTGCAGAAATTATGCAAAGCAAAGGAACTCGCTCAACACTACAGATCCAGCCCTAGTCGCCGAGTTCAGAAACTCCACTTTTGTGAAGGAAGTAGAAATAACACGCCATTCTTGTACTCCGCCTTGTAAGGCGGAGTTAAGGAAGACATGGATTTCAACAAAATTGCGTTAAGAGCTTCATCATGCCTTTCAACGAGAGTTAAATCTTCGGCATATTTAACTCGTAACACCGTAATTCTTCAGCATGGTGGGTGCAAAGCGCAGGATATTTTAAGGTTGAACCGGTTGGGCATATGTAGCAATCACAACACATCTTAATAATGTTTCAGAATTCCCCACTTAAACATCTGTATGCAAATAATCCTGGCTTTTTATTTTCATTGAAAATATTCCAAATGGCCTGGATAGCACAATTGTTACTAATATTTTAAAAATACAACCACACTTTTGAATTTTCGGAACATGTTTCGATGTTTCAAACATCATCTTCAGCCATAGTGAGTGTAACATTTTTACAAGATAATTCGTATATATATATAACTATCAATACAATGATTCTTTGTAGATTAAAAGTTCGTTACAAGTATGTAAAATTCAAACGAACCAACAATATTATAGAGAACACAACTGACATAACGGTAAAAGTTTAAAAGTGTAATGCTAAACTGACATGATCAACTTGTTTGTTGAGTTCGGGTTTCAACCGCTCAATATGGAAGCTCTCCTTGATTTTGAGTTGATAGAAAGAAGTAGCATTATTAATAATTTTAAAGCAAGAAACATCACCATTATCATGACAATTTTTAGAAAAACTAAGATGCTTGAAAATATGAGAATTTTTGTCCTGGAAAAGGTGCTCATTTACACATGTGTAGAAATGCCTGTTGGTTTCACCAACGTAGCGAGCACCACAGCCCGCACAAGTAAATTTGTATACAACACGTGATTTGAGAGAATCCGGAATGAAATCCTTTGGACTAAAAATGTTGCACAGTTTGAATGGAGAGAAAATTACTTTAACATTTAAATCCTTGCAATACTTGTTGATAATAGATGAAATTTTCTTTCTGGTAGAAGATGAATAGAAACCGATGTAAGGTAGTTTGTAAAAATGGTAGTTGGATACATCATGTTTAGGGGCTTCTTTTGTAGTAACATTTCCAAGATAACCTTGAACGGACTTGTCAATTAGCCAACTGGGAAAGATATTTCGTTTCAAAATAGTAGTTAGAGTATTGATATCGTTTTGAAAACCCTGAGTAGTGTTGTTAATTTTATATGCCCTGTCAATGAGAGTTTTAATTAACCCTAATTTGTATTGAAAGGGAGTAAAAGTGAAATAATTTGTGAGTAGACCAGTGTAAGTCTTTTTTCGAAAAAGAGAAGTGATACAAGAACATACGTTGTTACTTGATCTCTGCTTGGATAATAATACATCTAAGAAAGGCAATTTGAAATGATGTAGCCAACTACCATTTTTACAAACTACCTTACATCGGTTTCTATTCATCTTATACCAGAAATAAAATGTCATCTATTATCAACAAGTATTGCAAGGATTTAAATGTTAAAGTAATTTTCTCTCCATTCAAACTGTGCAACATTTTTAGTCCAAAGGATTTCATTCCGGATTCTCTCAAATCACGTGTTGTATACAAATTTACTTGTGCGGGCTGTGGTGCTCGCTACGTTGGTGAAACCATCAGGCATTTCTACACACGTGTAAATGAGCACCTTTTCCGGGACAAAAATTCTCATATTTTCAAGCATCTTAGTTTTTCTAAAAATTGTCATGATAATGGTGATGTTTCTTGCTTTAAAATTATTGATAATGCTACTTCTTTCTATCAACTCAAAATCAAGGGGATCTTCCATATTGAGCGGTTGAAACCCGAACTCAACAAACAAGTTGATCATGTCAGTTTAGCATTACACTTTTAAACTTTTACCGTTATGTCAGTTGTGTTCTCTATAATATTGTTGGTTTGTTTGAATATTACGTACTTGTAACGATAATTTAATCTACAAAAAATCATTGTATTGATAGTTATATATATATACGAATTATCTTGTAAAAATTTTAATGTTACACTCACTATGGCTGAAGATGATGTTTGAAACATCGAAACATGTTCCGAAAATTCAAAAGTGTGTTTGTATTTTTTAAAATATTGAAAATATTGTAATGGACTAGAACATTACCTATTATAAAAGTTCTGTAATTTGCCCTATTGTTAAAGTCAAACTGATTAGATTTCGTAGAACATATTAATGTTTAAACTTTTATTTATTCAGAAGGTGCTTTCTCAAAAAGTCAGTGTGCTTTTCAAAGATATTTATAAGTTTCATATCTGTACTTGTTTTATTGTTATTAATAGTGATCCATAATTCCCCACTTAAACATGTGTATGCACATAATCCTGGCTTTTTATTTGCAATGAAAATATTCTAATGGACTAGTGCATTACCTATTATAAAAGTTTCAGTTTCATAGTTAATACGACCTTTTTGTGGGATAGCTTTGAATGAATCAATTTATAGAATAATAACATAATATTATTAATTCAAAGTGGGAAACTTCACACTTAAAGTTCTGTAATTTGCCCTATAGTTTTCCTAGGATTGTCACAGACAATATTAATCTCCAACAAAGTTCATGGTTCGAGTCTAAGAATCGCCAGGGAAACAGGTTTGAATGGTCAATCAATCAATCAATCAATCAATCAATCACTTTATTTAGTAATGCAGGTTACAGAATGGCAGCCAAAAGGCTGATGTGGACCTACAACGAACTAATAAAATGTGAATCTAAAATAATTTATAAAATCATTCTATAGTACTTAAATATTCAATACGAATCATTAAAATAAGATTCATAGGTAAATAAGATACGAATTAATCTAAAATTTATATGCAATATAATAAAACTTAAAAGTATACAAAATCTCGGTCTTTCATAGCAATCATAGGCGCTTCGAATGAGAAGCTATTTATGTTCTGTGAGAGCCTACGTAAAATGTTTTTAAAACTGTCTTTTTGAATGTTTACATTAAAATTTGTCAGCCTAGCGATAAAATTCCAGATTACAGGTCCTCTATATTGTGCTGATTCCTTTCCCACTTTGTAGTTCACTCTAGGGATTTCAACCTGTAACCCTCCTGTACGTGATGGTCTGTTACCTACCCTCAAATTAAAAGGGGCATATAAGATTTTATCATTTAAAACATCATGCATTAGAAGAAGGAGTCTTCTTTATATATATAAGAAATTGGCAACCAATCTAGCTTCTCAAGACTTTTATCCTGGTGGATAACTCGTGCAGCTCTTGCATGAATAGGGTGTAAGGATTCCATGATAGAGTAATTGCAGTTTCCCCACACCACAATACCGTACGATACCGCTGGTACAATAGATTTGAAATAAATTTCCACCAGCACTTTCACAGGAAGCTTCTTCATTCTTTTTAATGCACCCACTTTCTGTGCAAAAGATTTTTTTACATGGTCTACATGCATTGCCCATGTAAGCCTATTGTCAATGATTAATCCCAAACAAGTAGTGTGATTCACAACATTAATAAAATTATTTCCAAAGTAGATTGGAGGAACAGGACCAATGAAGCCCGATTTACTAAGGATCATAACTTCAGACTTTACAGGATGAATACAAAGTTTATTCATTGGACTCCAAAGCAGAAGTTGCTCGAGAATGTTATTTAATTGTGAGCAAACCTGATCAAAGTTCTTCCCCACACAATATAATGTTGTATCGTCTGCATACATAAACACATCTCCAGATGTAATAGCATTAGGGAGGTCATTGACGTAGATAGTATAAAGCCTTGGACCCAGGAGGGATCCTTGGCGAACACCATATTTTACTTCATCCAGATTAGAAGGGTGGCCATTTACCACAGTGTATTGAAATCTGTCTTTTAAATAATCCATCAGCCACTCGTGGAGATTCCCACTTAATCCAATAGCTTGGAGTTTTAATGACAAGATGTTGTGTGAGATGCTATCAAAAGCTTTCTTAAAGTCAACAAATATTGCACCCACAATCATACCTTTATCCATATTCATCTTCCAGGTATCTGTCATTTTTAGTAACATGCCTTCTGATGATAGACCTTTTGTAAAGCCCCACTGTGAAGGGCTTTTTAGAGAGGAGTTACTTAGGTGCTCATCAATTATGTTACAAACCTGATGTTCAAGTAATTTACTTGGAATACACAGCAAAGATATAGGTCTGTAGTTGGCAATGTCTGTTCTAACTCCCTTTTTAAAGATAGGGGTAACCTTTGCTCTTTTCCATGAAATGGGAACAGTTCTTGTGACAAAGCTGCGCTTGAAGATATTTTCCAAGCCATTAGTGATTGCAGGGCCGGCTAGAGAAATAATTGTACTTGATATACCATCAGGGCCTGCTGCTTTGTTACTTTTGATATTCTTAAGACTTTTGAGGATATTTTCAGAATCCAGGACCAAAGAGTTGCAGGAAGGTGCCGAGACTCTATAAATGGTCTAACCAATTTGCAGTCCGAGATCGGGCAGTTAACAATGGCTTATCAGATGAATGTTCACAACAAAGCCTTGTGTCCCTTGATCTTAGGCAGCAAGTTATTCCATCTGGAGGAGTTGTGCTTGCGTCCTTGCGTTCAAACTTTATCTTTTTGGTAGCCAGAGTTTTAGTGCAATATTTGCCTGCCTACAAAGTTTTCAAGAAAATTGTAATTCACCACATCTCCCACGAAAATTCTGAAAAGATGGCTCAAAGGTCAGACGAGGTATGTTAATAATATTTATTAACGCGTTCCAAACTAAAATGGGTTTTTCCAAAACCACTATTTTCCGTTGAGAAAGTGAATATTGCTCGGAGCCTATACGCTGTTCATTGAAAATCTTATCATTCCTAACAACAACGAAACCGGTTCAGTAAAGAAAGCCTTTATTTGACCGTCACAATTTGGCAGTCAGTTAAACATGCCAGTAAAACTTCTGAATATGCTTACCGCACGCTGTATGAAAATCTGCTAAAACTGAACTACATTGGTAGCGACTATCTTCCCCCGATGCAGAAATTCTGCATCATGTGCAGTGGTTAAAATAGGCCTAAAATTTACTGAATTCAGCTACCATGCAGAAATTCTGCACGCGGTAAAATCCGTGAAAATCTACAGAAACTGGACTACATCAGAAGCGACTATTTTCCCCCGATGCAGAAATTCTGCATTATGTACAGTGGTTAACATAGGCCTAAAATTTACTGAATTCAGCTACGATGCAGAAATTCTGCACGCGGTAAAATACGTGAAAATCTACAGAAACTGAACTACATCGGCAGCGACTATTTTCCCCCAATGCAGAAATTTTGCACGCGGTAAAATCCGTGAAAATTACTTAATTCAGCTACGGATGCAGAAATTCTGCACAAGGTAAAATCCATGAAAATCTACAGAAACTGGACTACATCAGCAGCGACTATTTTCCCCCGATACAGAAATTCTGCATCATGTGCAGTGGTTAAAATAGGCCTAAACTTTACTGAATTCAGCTACGATGCAGAAATTCTGCGTAAAATCCGTGAAAATCTACAGAAACTGGACTACATCAGCAGCGGCTATTTTCCTCCGATGCAGAAACCATGTTCAGTGGCTAAAACAGGCCTAAAAATAACTGAATTCGGCTGCAGAAATCGCCTGAAACTAGACTAAATAAGCAGTATTCGTAAAAGACATTGCCCAATAGGTCAATAGACTTCAATTTACTGAAAATGGTGATGCGATTTTTTTTCTAAATGGTTGCGTCGCCAGCGCATGGTGAAAATCACACGTAGCCACCCTCGCGCAACTGATGCGATGGCTACAGCTGAAAATAACTAAAAAAATCGTTCAAAATTCAATGAGTTGATTCACTGGCATCACAATCACGCGGGGTTTGTCAGTAACTAGTGCAGCGGCGACAATTCTCGAAAACATTGCATCATAACCGTAGCTGCGGCTAAATATCGAATACTCCATAAAATTAATCTATTTAACAAATAGATTCCATGTTGCCGTGTGTCTGTTCAGTAATAGATCACAGATGACGTCAAAATGTGGTAAGAACAAAAAAGTGGCACACGAGGCAATAGCCGAGTGTGTCACTGATGTTCTTACCACATTTTGACGTCTTCTGTGATCTATTACTGAACAGACCCACGGCAACATGGAATCTATTTGTTTTATATAATAAAGAATTAAACTTTATTCGCATAAAAGGTGATGGTGACGTCAATCGTGCGTCTGTCCTCTAATAGATCATAGGCAAGAACCAATCAAAATCCGTGAATAACTTGGGTTATTATATAATAATCTATAGGAAAAACGTGGAACCGCTATTGCACCATGCATACAGTTGTTAGTTGAAACCAAAAAACCTTCAAAGATATTATATATCTACTTTTTACTAACGTATGGTTGAAGTGAAAAAGATAAGCAAACGTAATACTGAACAACCAGATAGTTAGGTGATTTCAAAGCCCAATGCTGTTTCAGAATACAGCCAGGTGTTATCAACACAGAATTGGATGAATGTCCCATGATAAGATCATTCAAAACAATCTAACCATTCAGATAAAGCCTCTTCAGTAGAACTTTCACATTGCCTTTTAGTTTTTAGTATTTCGCAAAAAGTGAATTGGATTTTTTCTCCTATATTTCCATGGGCACTGGGAGTGAAGGTTTTAACAGTGTGCATCCTGGTGATTATGAATTATTTGTACTATTCCTCAGTGAGGAATACTTTTCCATTAAGTGCCTTCTTGTAGTCACCTACAGCTTCTTTGCTTCAGTAAGTTCAAAGGAGTGGAGAATAATACACTCCTTTGAAAGAACTTCTGTCCATGGTTCCTTTGCTCTTGGAAGGCTTAAAGGTGACCACTACCCTCTGTATGTGCCTTTCCAGTAATGGATTTTGAAGTGATCCTCACTGATCTCTTGTAAAACACCAATCACTGGCTCCTCTTCACAGTTTGATAAGAAAACTGCTGCATATGTTTCAATTTGAAGCCCTTTGTAGAAAGAGTCAACACGTTCCACAGGATTTTCTCTGTTGCTGGGGGCAACATACTTTCCAGTGTAAATCTGAAAAAGTATACAGTATAATCAGAAAAGGTTAATTAAAGTCACCGTGTACGTTCAGAGGGAAAAAAAAATCAATTTTCGTTTTTTAAGTTGGAAATAAGTTTTCCAGCAAGATCTTTCAAAAGAGTGAATATTTGCCGAGAATATGGGATGTTGTTTGGGATGTAAGCGATTTCCACCGGAAGTTAAATCCCACTTTGATTGACAGCATAATGTAATCATGTGGTTACGATGGTTCACCGGTACTGGTGTTTCCGCTGCTCTTTCTGCTGATGATTTAGCCCGCCTTTGTCGCTTCGGCTTGGGCCCAACCGCTTTCCTTGATGAGGTCTTTACTCTTTTAGTTTTTTTCCATGATGATTATGTATACAAAATGCAATATCGACGGAAAATAAACACCGCAAATATCCGACGAAATGGCGAAGAAATTGTTTACTCTGTAACGAGAGTACGTGCAAAATTGCGAGAAAATCATCACAGCAGGTAACCTGAAGAAAAAGTGCCTTGCGAAACAATTGGCTAATTTTCCGTAAAGGCGTTAGGGGGCGGTACTTGTTTGTGTAGGGATAATTTTTTTTAAGCGCTCTTTTCTCGAACTTTAATTTTCGCTTCAAGGAGAAACTTTCAAGAGTTACAACTCAACAACGATTTGGCCGATTTCGGTTAAATTTGGCCAGATGCTAGAAAAGTATGTAATCAACAGAGACGTGTCGGGGAATTCGATAATTCTTAAAACTCTTTCCTTGACAGCCATTTCCGTGCGTTCACTCCGCATGTTTTTCTTGCAGTTTTCAAAATGTTCCATAACTTTTGAACGCAATCGAATTAAGGAAAACACTGACACGTTTTTTAGCCTTTGAGATGCTGACCGTGAGAAAAAAAAAACAAGAGGGCGGGGAATTTGTTGGTGCAAGACACGCCCGCCGTTTTAATTTTAACATCATGGCTGGTTAGTCCATAAAGTCCATTCAAAATTAAAAACATGCATGCACCATGGTTTTCTTCTTTAGTGTCGGAATACAAGCTAACATTAACGTTCCAGTCCCCGGGTTGCCTGAACTAAGTAGGGCTAGGTATTGCAAAATACCTGGTACACCAAATGTCTTACTTAAAAAACTGCCTCCGCAGTCTTGAAGTGAAGTGAAGTGAAATTATAAGTCTCTGCCCTCGGGGCTTTTCAAGACTAATTTATTGCTGTTACACAGTTTACAATTAATTTAGAAGGTGAAAGATGCCCCTCGTTCTTTAATAGAGGTGTATGACATTCTGAGTGTCCTTAACTGAACCACAAAATGAAAGCTAAAATTTTACGAGAATGCTTAGGCCTAATCCCTGAAGCGAGCGCTTAGGCTTAATCAGTAAACGCGTGCTTTCTTCTTCACACGATCTCGTGGAAAGTGTCCTTAACTGAACCACAAAATGAAAGCTAAAATTTTACGACGCAGTGGCATGGGACAGAAAATGATACATATAAACAACTCTGTTCCTAAACTGGGTATTCTGCAATCACTGCTAAGCTTTCATTTTGCTGTTCGGTTAACTACAGTTTTCATGAGATCGGGTGAAGAAGAAAGCACTCGACCGTTTACTGATTAAGCCTAAACGCTCGTTTCAGTGATTAGGCCTAAGTATTCTCGTAAATTTCAAGCTTTCATTTCGCGGCTCGGTTAACTACACTTTTCACGAGATCGTGTGAAGAAGACAGCACTCATTTACTGATTAAGCTTAAGCGCTCGCTCCAATGATTAGGCTTAAGCATTCTCGTAAAATTTTAGGTTTCATTTCGCGGCTCGGTTAATTACACTTTTCATGAGATCGTCTGAAGAAGAAAGCAATCGTCTACTCATTAAGCCTAAGCGCTAGCTTCAATGATTAGGCCTAAGCACTCCTAAAATTTTAGCTTTCACTTTGCCGTTCGGTCTGATTAAGCCTAAGAGCTCGCTTCAGTGATACATAATTTAGGCCTAAGCATTCTCGTAAAATTTTAGCTTTCATTTTGCGGTTTGATTAACAGTTTTTACGAGATCGTCTGAAGAAGTAAGCACTCGTTTACTGATTAAGCCTAAGCGCTCGCTTCGGTGATTAGGCCTTGGCATTCTCGTAAAATTTTAGCTTTCATTTTGTGGTTCAGTTAAGGACACTCAACGTGTCATACACCTCGTTCTTTAATCCACAAATCCTAAAAACGCCACTTAACAACGGGCCGTTATTTTCAATTATTATTCAACTACTATGTGACTTCAGACCCCGGTCACAACCATTTTATTCTTCGGAGTTATCAAATATTCAGTCATCGACCACGGGACTGCGGACCACGGTGGCAGTTCATTTTAATGCTTGCCCTTTAACAGTTTTCATTCATCGACTACGGGACTGCGGACCGCGGTGGCGGCTTTTTTAAGTATGACGTTTGCTGGGCCGGGTATTCTGCAATCGCTCCATAAATAGTAAGCTCATCTGCAGGCATTAACTGTTGGGGAATATCTTGCGTGTTGTCCTCGTCTCCGAGCGAACGGTGTCTACATGCTGTAGTGGCGTTTTGCAATTACGCTTACCATTTGATACACTTACCGTTGTAATTTATTCCAGCCGCAGCACAATGGTCTCCACTTTGACGCCTCTTGATAGGGGTACTTTGAAAGATAGTATCTCCTTTACGTTGACATAAAGCTTCAAGAAATTCTTTTTCCTCACTTATCCGTTTGTCGCCCATAATCACGGTTAAAAGCTGAAATGTGCCTTGCACGTATTCCAAGTGTTATCTGTCACTGAAAGTGCATCAGATGGTCTGCAGTAAATCAAAGTTGTCGATTATTTGCGTATACCTCGTGCATGGGGATGGTTTCGATTAAACACTAACGTAAGATGACGTGTCTCAATATCATTGGACTGTTTCCACGAAACTCTCAAACGTTCTTTGTCTCTTTATCCCTGTGATTGGTTGAATTCTATTACCCTCAAACATTTTCCAGATCTACCGGCGAGAATATTTTGACACATTAATTCGTTATCGGTTGTTACGACTTGCCGCACATCCGAAAAAGCTTCTTTTTTAACGTTTCCTGCCTTTACTCGCAAAATGGGCCTCTGGACGATCCAATTAGCAAAACCCGGGGACAAGCCAAAAGTGTTTCGCGATGGTTCGCCCCTAAAAAAGAGTGATGGACAGCGTTATGGTACAGTGGTAAACGTGTCATCCTCTGTCCAAGCAGGGAGTAATAAGCTCTTCGTCAAGGTGAGACTTAAAGATTTATCTTTTCCGCTTACAATAATCCCTACTCTAGTTGGATTAATTTTACATGACTATTGTCTTGGGTTTTGAGAAATTGTTGGCTGGAAATTCTTTCCAAGTTTGAGTTCCAAATACCACCACAATCTATTCATTTCTGTTAGCAATGACAGAAAAGTCTCGGTTTAAGATCATCCGGCTATTGTTTACACGTGTCGCGGGAAGCTAGGTTTTGAAGAACAAGGCATACAACAATGGAGATTGTTGTTATCCAGTGGTATGTAACTGATGTAGCCGGGTATTCGGAAATTCTAGCCTATCCACAAAGATTTGTTTAAATTACGTTTAACTGTCTTTGAAAGTCATTCACTAGAAAACTTTACCTTGTGCGATGTTCATTCAGGTTGAGATGTTGGTCAAATTTTCTATGCTTTGTTTCTAAACAGCATACTCTGTGAGGTATACCTCGTCACACATAGATTCCTTTTAGAGAACTCAGCAAAATGATTCCTTATCGATTTTGGATATCAATATTTTGAAGATTTGAAAATCGTGGCTACAAATTTGGCAGTCTTTAGAGGTATGCGAATTTATGAGTTCGAGCTACTATATGTGTCGCGAGGCATTTGTGCAACGCACTGAAATACGAACATTCCATTTACGCAAGTTCATATATTTCATAAAAATTCTTTGACTTGGGCCATTTAAGTTCCAATAAGAATAAAACGCAAACAGCGGCTACAAACATTTGCTTGAACTGCATTACTTTTATAAACTTAATGTTTCGTATGTTACTACATGCATCATCAGAAGTGATTATTATTCAGTTACAGATAAATTTAAATTAAAAAATACAGCTGTAAGGACTGGGACTATCGAAATTGATCTTTCCCATAAAAAGATAAACTAGCTCCTTCCTTCAAGTCAAAAGTAGTGTACAGAGAAAACTGGTGGGATTGCAATGATTTCATACAGGGAAAACGATACGCAGATTACGTGACAGAAAAACAGAACATTTTAAAGCCCTGACTAAAAATTTTCACGAATCTGCAATTGCTGATCATGTTTTCTCAACCAACTACAGAATTAAGTGGGATCATTTTGAAATATTAGCAACTGATCGATCAGACAAGCACATGATTGTAAAATTAAAGATTTTCTGTTTATCTGTGATCTAAAGCCAGCCTTAAATGAAAACGTTGGCAGTGAGAAACTTTATCTATTTATTAGCATATTTCTTGTGGTTTTATGTCAACCAATTTCGAATTTAAATTTATCTGTAACTGAATAATAATCACTTCCGATGATGTATGTAGTAGCATACGAAACGTTAAGTTTATAAAAGTTATGCAGTTTTATCAAATGGTTGTAACCACTGTTTGCGTTTTATTCTTATTAATTTATTTCATATATCGTATAAGTTATTTGAAATAGCTACGTCTGCCTGTCCTATTTTCATACGAAGCTTGAATTCGAATGTTTCTATCGACAGACTCACCACCCTTCTCGAGTCAGAAGTCGCGGGATAAAATCGCCCGATTTCGATTTTTTTTTTTCACAACCTACATGGCAAGCGTTTCCGTGAGGTTTTCAGCCCCATTACCCACGCATCCAAAACAGAAAGGGGTACTTTACATAGTATGGCGTTATATTCCCGCCAAAATTCAAGGTTTGCTTTCGATGTTTAAGTTTAATTTAACCTTGTTCTTTACCATGCGACGTTTGAGTTTCGTAATTGCACATTGCTGTTCATCATGCGACATTTGAGTTTTATCATTCAGACATCGGAGTTTTAACATTCAGCATTCAAGTTTTAACATTCAACATTCAAGTTTGAACATTCAACATTCAACATTCAACATTCAATATTCAAGTTTCAACATTCAACATTCAAGTTTTAAATTGAACTTCGCGGATGAATGGTTGACCTTTTGAAGCGAATCCGCTGAGAGCGTTGGGCGCAAGGAGTCACGCAAGCGAGACGGTAATGAATAGCTAGGAACAGCTAAAAATGGCGGCTGGCGGATATTTTCATGCTTATCATATAGTTTAGGAGACAATCGCAAGGCTTGAAAACCTACGTGAACCATTTGAAATTGATGGATTATTCATGAGATTGGATTATCTCAATTGCTTTCTTGTAAACGTTGATAATGACAGTAATTCACAACAGATGGAATTATCAAGATGTAGCTTTTAGCTTTTTGTGTGATTTGTGGAGTTCCTGATGAAAGGGCCTTCACTTACTTGAAGTTCTGGATCTGCCAGTGTAAGGTGTCCCTAGAGCTGCAGTCTGCATGCTCTATTACAGTCCAGATAATTATGTTTTGATATAGACTGTAATACTTGACCTACCATGCCATATTTTGTAGATTTTTGGAGGGATTATTCATTTCTAGTTGGTGTCAAAAATGTATAAATTGACATCACTCTCACATCTCATTTTGTTAGTTACTGTTTTAAAATTATATGTAAATTAATTGTTGTGATATGCATCTCTTTTACACCCCTCATGCTTTTCTCTTACAGGGAATACTTTTACTGCCGCCCTGATGTGTGCAAGGAATGAGGCTATATTGACAGGCACATCATGTGACAAGCGTGTTATCTGCCAAAAACTAAGTACCAGTACTCAGCTCACCACTACTCAGATAGATTAAGCCCTGGTTGTTTACAGATTTAAAGTGCATTGTAAGCTATTGTAAACTATTGAAAATATCCCATGACTAAGGCTTAACGACTGGTAAGAAACAGATCTTACAAATTCATTTTAAACATTTTTAACTCATTCCAAGTGGATTTTTCAGGCCAGTGTTGGGGTCAATACCGAGAATCTGGAGCTTAATTCATTTGTGATTGGCTAATGGGATGTTTTGGTTAAAATTTTCAACCAAGAGAGGGCATTTCTAATGATGTGTCCAAGTTAGCTCTCTTGCTATTCCTCTTGGACGCCTTTAAGTGAGTTTTGGAAAATGTGCTTAACCTTTTATTCAAAGAGTTAATTAAGGAGGCAGAAAATGTTGTACCTTTTGAGTTATTACATGAAATCCTATGTTCTTACCATTCGAATGAAACCACTACAGCAGTACAAAATGAAAATTTTGATTTTTCCAAACGTTTACATAGTGACCATTGTTGCAGTGAAAGGTAAAGAATCACAAAAATAAATCATTTTAAGACCAGCCCTTAATTTTACTTGAGTATGATATGGTTTAAGAGGGCTTTATTGATCATTTCGTTTAGTACAGTTGAAAAAACATTTAGAATTGACTTTGATTAGCACACCATGAGTATTAGTTCTTTTGCTATAAACCTAATTATACAATGCCAATGTGTAATCTGCCCTCCGGCACTGCAACAAGTTAGCCAGAAACTGAAATGACTGTAATTCACTTTTTTAATCCAATCTTGTTTTAAAGTGGCCAAAACCTGTGTAGTGAATTGAATAGTGAATTACATTTTCATTGTACAGAGGTTTTGCATCTGTTGTTTTGAAGTTGTTTCTACACCCTTCATTTTGCTGTACGTAAATAAGTCAATTAAGTGGAGATTAAGATTTACAGAAAGTCTGCATCTTTTGAAGCCACTTACTAGGCTGAGATGATGTTTACATCACACAGTTGTTGTAGAAAAAGTATGGAATTTAGCGGAAAATCAAATTTGCAGAATTTCTGCATACAACGTTTTCAAGCCACTAGGCTGAGATGCAGAATTTCTGCATCACAAAGTTGTAGAAAATGTAAGAATTTAGCAGAAAATAAGATTTGCAGAATTTCTGTATCCGACGTTTTCAAGCCATTAGGCTGAGATGCAGAATTTCTGCATCACACAATTGTTGTAGGAAGGGTATGGAATTTAGCAAAAAATAAGATTTGCAGAAATTCTGCGTCACACAACTGTAGTAGAAAAAGTATCGAATCTAGTGGAAAATCAAATTTGCAGAATTTCTGTATCCGACTTTTTCAAGCCATTAGGCTGAGATGCAGAATTTCTGCATCACGCAGTTGTTGTTAGTAAAAGTATCGAATTTAGCGGAAAATGAATTTGCAGAATTTCTGCATCAAACGTTTACCAGCCACTTGGCTGAGATGCAGAATTTCTGCATCACACAGTTGTTGTGGAAAATGTACAGAATTTATCAGAAAGTAAGATTTACAGAATTTCTGCATCAAACTTTTTCAAGCCACGCAGAATTTCTGCATCGTTCATTTGCGTTAGATAAACTATACTGGAATTTGTCTGCAGCCTGTAGTCCTGTGGACAAGAACACCTTTTCCTTACTGCAGTTTTTTAGCTCATTTTTTGTGTCCGTGTGTTACTCGTAATTTTTGATTGTATACTTTTAGTTAAAATATGAGTGCAGAGTAATTATGATCTATTAAAACAACTGTTTGAAATTGTGATTCGGTCGTGTTAACAGTGTATCACTCCAACTTTTAATATTACCGCAGTCAAGTCTTTTAAGTTCCTGTCGGAAATCATGTTTTATGCAGAACGAAAGTGGGCTTTTATGACGGAATTTTGTATTTTGGAAAAACCCATTTTAGTTTGGAACGCGTTTATTAGAACGAGTACTATTTGAGTAGCCTAATTTACGTGCTCTTTCCCTTAAAATGCACACGCACTCCATGTAAAATTATTTTAATAACCAAGATATGATAGACTTTATTTTTGAAAACAAGCTCTACAACTCTGGTCCATTTGATGCTGAACACCTATTATCAAAACAGCATTTTGCTACATAAAAGGTCAATGTTTATGGGAATCCCTATACCCATGCCTCCTGTGTCCACCATTTTACATGAAATAGAGTGGTTTTATTAAACCTATGTGTTCCAAAATAGTATATAACAATAATATTGTTAAAGCTATATAGCTGAAAGTAACCAAAATAATAACCCTAACAAGTCTGTTGATATGGCTCAACTCCTGACAACTTTCCATGACAAGTATGTGCCAGCTACTGAGTTCAATGGTACCAAAGAAGTCCTCCATAAGATTCCGTTGGATGGAGATCAGCTTACGAAAGAGCATGCAAGAAATGTGCAGTGGACTTACAGACTTGGGGCAACTTCATTTGATCGTCTTGATGGTTTGGAAACAAATCATGCTGATTGGCACTGGAAAGTTAAGCTTTTCGAGGTAGACACAAGTCTTTTTATATCAATTAAACCCCTTTACCTTATACTTGCCAGTATTTTGTAGCGATCTCTGTTATTAACAGTGCCATTTACAGTGTATTAAGGGCGTGCAAAGTGAAATTGCATACGCATTCCCAATAGCCTCACCTACTTGTATATCAGCATGTGAACCAACACTGAACAATATATCCTGTTCTTCTTTCCTAGTAGGTTAAACAGTACTTACATGCATTATAGATATGGTCATTAACGAACCTCTTTGAAGTTGTAATTACAGTTATAATCCAAACATCGATCTTGATTAGATGGGGAAAAAAAGGAAATAGTTAACTGTGGTTACTGTAGTTGTAAATATTCTAACATTTTTACTGTTTGGAATTCACGAAGGCTTGGACCAAGTCTCACCACAGTAGTTGCTAAATTTCAAGGATCAAAAATCTGATTTGGTGATGCTGGGAATGTTTTTCAGTTCAATTGATGAGCTTTTTTTTTTGCCGTCGAAATCTCTTATTAATTCCTCCACAACCAGTCACTACAGTCCAACCTGTCATCCTTGGGGAAAATTAGTGTGTGTCAGCATAAAAGAGGCTGCCCACATAATAGTGTTTTCAGTCTTTACTATTTCTTAAACAGATTGCAGAAGAGATGTTTATAAAGGCTGAATCAAGCGGTGACATTGGAACATCAATAGCATCAATGAACCGAACAGGAAAGATCACAGCAAAGAAAGGACCATATGATCAGTACAATGCATTCAAAGAATTCTTTGATAGGGAGACTGAGGCCCATATAATCACTGCATGGCTGGCATTTGTAGGTTTAGATAAAATGGATGGTAAGAAGAAAATGTAATCGCATGAATTTAGTAATTTGGGTTTGTGTGACTAAGTAAATGTAAATTGTATGCCTGAGTTTGTTATTACTGTAAATTTTCCTCTATTAGTCTCCAGGGGCTTCTTAATTTTAACTCTCACAAATAAAGAGAATAGGGGAGAGGGCTTATTAAATTCCTGCTAGTCACAGTCTGTTTACACTATACATAAAATACACTACTTTTCTTACTTTTCTAGCAGTAATTGCAATCAATCCAGTTTCAAAGTGATTGAAATAACTAGCAGCCTTTTTTATAACCTAACAGAAAAAATGTATTTAATCTAGGGGGGTTTGAGCTGAGTAGAGGCATTATGCCTGCTCAAACTGTCTGAGACAAAGTAAGCCTGTTATATAGTCAAACCCCTCTAAAGGACACCTACCGTAGCCAGACACCCCAGCGGACACTCAAATCATATTGGTCCAAACCTCACATGAAGCCTGGATTACATTGTGACCCACCCCCCCCCCCCCCTCTCCCCCATTATTGACAGTTCAAGGTGTACCCTGCGAGAGGAAAATTCCAGAATCTGCTAAAAAATGGACAGAGGTGCAAAAAAGAACTTAGTTGCATGAGGAGATTGCAGCCTTTCTGGACCTATTTCTGTTTGCTCAAAACACACAAACCATATCTGACCTACATGAAGGAATGTCTTACATGGAACATGGAAGGCTGCATGGGTACACATGCTGTGTAGATGAATGCAACGAAGTCTTCATGTTACATCCCATGAAAGTGAAGTAGGGCAACTTTGGTTTATACCAATAAATAATTTATTAATATTCTTTTGTTATTAGACTTTCTTCCTTCCCATGCAAGGTATTAGTATTATTTCTGCACTGTCTTCCCGATTTTGATGACTGGATGCAGGGTATATGTCAAAAAAATATGATTCTAGTTTCAAGAAGTTGTGATTTGGCAATAGTTGATCTGCTGGATTCCCTATTAGCTGAGATCAGTTAAAGATTTGGTAATAATTCGGATGATTTCATGCTGTCTTACATAAGACAAATAACTAGGGGTTTTCAATAGAATTGGTCTATTATTATTTTTTGTAGGCATGAATGTTCCCAGCACTCCTTCATTTCACCTGACCTGTTAACAAATGACGAAAGAGATGATGAAGGGTACTACAAATGCAGAGATGTCAACTGTTTTCTCCTTCACAAGACCAATGCTAGTAGAAACCGGCAAGTTATCTACTGGAAACATATCAACTAGTTTATTGTGTTTATGGGTGTTTAAGTCATTTGCAGGAAATACATGGCTACTCAGCCTGGCATTATTTTTTTGTATTTTTAGGAAGTATCCAGGTTTTGTTATAAAATGATCATTGGCACTGTTGCATTGCAGTTATTAACACAGTATCAGATTAAATGCTCCTCAGATTACAGGCAATAACTTGTTCAAAAAATTACTTTGTTTGAGAAAACATTTTATATGGAAGCAAACAAATTCATTAGTTTTTCTGGGTATTTTTATTTGTATAGACATGAACGGAAGACCCACGACAACATCCCAGAGCAGTCATCCAGTGTCAGTGGGGAACCCCAAGAGCAAGTAGCAGAGGACTATAAGTACAACTACCATGCAGCTCGTCTGTTTTATGGTCTTCTGATGGTGAACACTCACGACTCGATTAGAAAGGGGGATGCAGCACGACTGATGGATTGCATGAAAATGTCACTTTTGTTTTTCAAGAAATTCAAGAAACACAAACATGCTTACACAGTGCTGTTGTTTCTTTGAAAAGTATTTGCAATTTTGTCTGAAAGGGAAGCTTTCCATCTTTGCTGGAATCGCTTTTTTAACGGAAAAGGGGGAAAGGGCACAAACATCCCACTTGATTTAAAGATGGAAT
>NC_090879.1:48417856-48422856 GCF_036669935.1 Montipora foliosa
TCACTGACCTGACTGGCTATTTCCTCGCGTTGTAATTGGCCACTTTTATTAAGAGCGGAGAGCCTGCTGAAATACCGGGTGATTTGCTGTTCTGTTAACCAATCAGTTTTGCCAAACATCTTCTCCCGGTTGGCAGTCCTCAGTGTTCTCATCCTTGTAGCCACTTCTGAGCCATTAGCCTTTTTTCCGGTTTCTTCTCCTTTAAAGAAGATGCCACGTAGGTAGTTTTTTGCCTTTTCAGAGAAGACCGCAGATTTCCTAGTTTTACGAAGCGCCCATCCTTCTTCTTCTTGTGTTTCTGGGATAGAAGCCCTGGTATTTTCCGCCACCGACGTAGAGGGCTCGGCATGAATGTAGCTACCACTTACCGTTATACAGGTATCAGCCCATTTTCGTTTGATGCCATCATAGACTGATTCTCGCTCTAGCTTTACTATATGCTTGCCGACATCCAGGTGTTTTTTGGAGGGTAGCAAAGGACCGGTACATTTTAATGCACCCTTCCTCAGGACATAAAAACTGGAGAGGATCATTCTCCTCCATGCTTTCTTGGTCAAGCCTAGGCAGCTGAGATGGGCCAGGCTGATCCGCAGAAGATCTTGTGGTTGCTGCTCTTGCAAGGTACACACCAGCTGGTACACTTGGCTGACTAAAGGTTTGTTTTATTTGCATCTTTATTGGGCCCTGGGGAGTGCCGAACCGTGCCACCTTCTTTCCATCAAAGTACTTGCCAGGCCCTACAATATAAGCATGCCACGCTCTCATTCCTTCCGCTTCATAAGAAAAATTATGTAATGACTGTACCCCTTGCATGGTGTGTTTTGTCATTGTTTGCGCAGATAATTTAACCTCACACACTGCCGCATAACAGCGCTTCACTCCGCCATATGATTCGATTGCTTTTTTCATGTCTTCGGCGCTTTTGACATCATTGCCCTCGTTGATATACCGTCGCATGTGGCTTTTGACCGCTGCAATGCGACGGTCGAAGATATCTTTGCCTGCCTGAGGTTCGCTGTAATCGTAACGAGAGACCTTTACTCCAACGCGTTCACCTAGGCTTGGAAGAGACAGAAGTAGGTACGCGCAATGGTAGCAGCCAGCGTTATCTGACCTTAAAAACACTTCGGTTTATATCGGGATTCAGGGTTTTGAGGAAGGACAAAGTGTGTTCAATGATGGATGCCACAGCAAACCAGTTTTGGATGCACTCATCGAAGAGGTGAAGATAGGTTCTCGTCTGAAACAAAAATATGAAACTTAAATTGCGGTGTCTGACACGAATGTTATTCCGAAAGCCACGTAAAATATTTTGAAGTCTTGTAGCCCACTGTCAAAACTGTGTTAGCCTTCTACGGAGGCAGCGAAATCTGGTACTCATTTCTAACTAAAAGGCAAGAATAGGGGAACTTTCGCACCCGTAGTGATGCCCTTCCCCTTAAAAGTACCTCAATTTCCTCATTTGCAGCCTTGGTGATTGCAACGCAGACATGCCAAGGCTTCCCTTTCTTGCCAAACCAGTCTCTCTGGGTCTCTCTAAAACATGTGGGCAAAAACTTCATTGCCCAGTCCATGATCAAGAGAACTTGGTTAGATGCAAGCTTGTCAATAACAGCATTTTTGGCGGCGTCTTGGTGAACAGCACGCAAGATATGCGATTTCCAAGCTTTGAGATTGGGTATCGCATTTTCCATATCATGTTGTAGTTCCTCCCGCTTTTCAGGATCACTGTATTGAGAAGTTGAAAGATCAAAAACGATTACTGCAGAATCAAATGCAATTTGAATGAAGACTGTCTTCACTGTGGACTCGGTTTGGTTCCCTCCCTCTTCCTTTAGTGAATATATATCTATAAATCTCACAGGCGAACGATACAATTCTGCTCTTGACTGTGCTCATCATCCACTTTGTGTCAAGGGTAGGAGAAGCAAATGACTTGCTTAAATACCTTACCTAAAATGCAGTTCAGATAATGCCAACTGAAGATCCACAATTGCGTTTTTCAAATCATCACAACGGTCACAGCTTATGTTGTGCTGATGTGAACATGTCCCGTGGTACTCAGTGGTATCTGCACTGCTCAATGCATACACCCTGCAGTGGTCGGTGCATGATGTTTCTCTTGAGATGTGTATTTTGAAATCAGAGGAAAGGTAGCGCTTCCCTGCTTTGAGACGAGTAAGGATTTCTTTCATTTGTTCTGTATCTTTGAGACCTGAATGAAACAAAATTAAACATTGATGCAGAAGGAACCAAGGGGGCAAACCAATCGCATGTTATTTTTCTTGACATATTTACCAAATTGGCGAAGTGTTCTCGTTATCTCCTCAAGCGTCGACACTGCATTTACTCCATCGTTTTGAGTGCTGTCAAGCCCAGCTAGAGACTTTTTTTGAGATGCTGCACAAACCTACGAATTAAAAATTATTGATAATAAATAACACAATAAAACTGGAAAAGCACACAAAAAAAGGAAAAAGATGGAGCAGGTATCCATGCATTCAAGCACCTGCTGTCTGTTGTACAGTAGACGTGATTTTATTATTCTTCGTACGTTCTCTTTGTTTAAAAAATCGTGAATGCACGTTGTCAATTGCGGAATGCACAAAACGCTGTTGGTACGTTGTTGGTAAAGTTGATCTTTTTTAAATCATTTGCACGGCATAGTAACGCTGTTCTTTCTGAGTAAGCAGCCTTTACGGTTGCTACTATGTACAATATTGATTGATTGGAAATGATTGATCGATTGATTACAATTTAACAGCACAACGACAAAATAAGGAAGAAAAGGCTTTTAGGATAATCTGTAAGAGTATAAACTCCATACTAAGACAAATCACTGCACTAAACTAAGGTTTTAGCAAGTAACGACAAAACGATCAAGCAAATAAATCGTACTTACTATGAATGAGCATCCCAGAGAAGCTGGGATGCGATTTAAGTAAACGAGATGATTTTACTTACCATCGTCCGTTTTCTTTGCCTGAAAAAAACCTCAGTTATTTTCGTTGACAATTCCGAATATAACAAGAATGGACATGGTTTATACACTACGCTTTCTGAAATGGTGGAAATGTTCCAAAAATTAAACGCATCTGATGCTGGTTGGCCAAAAACTATCGAAGCCGTGACCAGTCGTAGTGACCCATATCTTTGAAAGCGCGAATTCTGACACTCTTTTATCCCTTCATAGAATTTTGATGTCAACTAAAAGACATGACATGAAATGTGTTTGAAATCTTACCTTAATGATACTGAACAGTGTAGAGCGGCCCAGAGGCTCAAAGCCAGATTCAGTGCAGTAAGACAAATACAGCTGGACGAGACGTGATGAAATAACCGTTCTGACCACATTTGGGATCTCAACGTTTTCACCGCTTGATAATTTTAAGGTTTTCATTCCATATGCCACATCTTGAAGAAATGTGGGACTCGATATGAAACCTAAGAAGTGATCCACTTTCACAGGGTCTAGTCTTGTCCTTGTGATGGTGGGTGGCTCAATTGGCTGTCCAGGTTTTGTCTGGAGGGCATGCTTTCTCGCCTCATCGCTTCTAAATTTTGTTAACCGTGGTATGAGCTGGAAAAGTTCTGTCTTAGAATAGTCGCGAGCAAAGATGGAAAGAATCTGTTGGCGGGTGGACCAAGAGTTTGCATCGTTGTACAGTGCAACTAGTCTAGCTACTATAGCATCTTCTTTAAAAGCAGCATCTGCACCTTGCACTCTTTGATGCTTGCTCAGCACCTGCTGTAAACAGCCAGGACGAGTTTCCTGGGGCTATGGCACTTAAAACAATTTCAACTGCCTGTTCGGCTTTTCTCCTGTAATATCGTTGGGTAGAAGATGAAATACTCATAACATCCGACTTGCATTGTGATCTGACAGGGCTGACACGCCCATCACTTGTTTTGATTAGGTAGCTATTGAGATGCTGTAGCTGATGTTCAACCCGAGGTGTTAGCTCCCATTTGTGTGACGTCTAACCCTGGGCTAAAGATCCCTGCGATGATGATGAGAAGATGTCGGAATTTTGATCGCTTGGCTGGAACAAAAAGGTAATGCAAGTAACTTGTCGAAGGAAAATACAAAATCGTTTGTATTACTTCATCACATCAATAAGTTGCGCTGTGCCCCATATTGAACTAAATTAATTGTGACTCATCTGGGATTTACTCGTATATCGACTTATATCCTGGAATGAGACATGACACACAGTACTTCGGGGCCTTTCAAGCACGTCACCTCGCCTAGAAAAATGAATAAAGGACCACACACTTTCGGTGATCTTGGTGCGAGTTTCATATGAGAAGTCTGACAAATATTTTCATCGTCGGAGAAGTAGTAGTGGCATTAGTGAAGCCAAAGAAGCCTGGCTATAACCCCACAGTAAACGTGCTCACCTCGCTTGAGGCTTCGTCTTGAAACTGCAAGTGTTCTGGTTGAAAAGGCGGTGGTTCTTCAGGTATCTCAAGTTCGGGTTCCACTGTGAACTCTAATTCAGGAATTTGTTTCACTAGTACCCCTGTGACAGTAGTTTCCTCAGTGTGATCAGCCTCCACGACAGAAGCAGTGGGCTCAGATATTGGCAGCTGAATATCTTTCATTGCGTCACTGTGGTCACCGTGGCATTGTCTACAATTACCTGTTTGTAATAGTAGTTTATGTGTCATTTGTTTGTTGGTTTGTGTGAGTTCTTTCTTTCACCGTTCACATAAAAGACAAGTTGACTAGCCCGGTTCGTGTGCTAAGGTTTGTGTGATACAAAAATCTGTCTACTTTATACCCTAGATACCCTGTCCAGCCCAATCACAATATCCGTACAAGCATCAGACCCTGGGTACGTATTTGGAGCTGACCACACGTTTCAAAGATTGGGAACGGATAACTTCACCGAATTTTGCAGCCATAGAAGCCAGATATGTTTTTTTTTTTTTTTTTCGTGTTGTCTATGGACTGAAACGTCCTCTCGATTTACAGCTCATCCGCAAGTAAAGTTTCC
>NC_090879.1:48440356-48447856 GCF_036669935.1 Montipora foliosa
TGTAATTGTAATTGACGTAAAATTGAACAACAATGTAAACAAAATGGCGGATGCGCTAAATATTGCGCTTTTGTTTTGGAAAACACGGAGAGAAGAAAGCCGAAAAATCGCGGAAAGTCGTGCAAAGCTTGCCAGGAGACGACTCTACCGATACCTCCGCCGCAGATGTCTTGTCTCATCTGTATTTTTTTTGTTGTTGGCGCGGTAACTATTTCAATGCGCCCCAAGTTTACGTCGAGTTTGGAGTAAAAGCAGGTCTCAGTCCTTTTGGGAGGAGACCTGCCAAGGCTGGAGCGATAATGATTGGGTAAAGAACTTCAGGATGTCGAGGGATTCGTTTGAATATCTGTGCGCTGAACTATCACCCCATATCGCGAAACAGAACACGAACTTTCGTAAAGCCATTGCAGTTCGCCATCACGTTGCAATCACTTTGTATTGGCTTGCCGACTCCGCTCGCTACAGAACAATTGGAAACTTGTTTGGCGTTGGAAAATCCACTGTGTGTACCATCGTGAAACAGGTATGTGAGGTACTTGCAGGTATTCTTCTTCCTCGGTATATTTTCTTTCCACAAAATCAGCAAGAAGTACAAGATCAGATCAATGGTTTTAGAGATCGTGCGGGTTTCCCCAAGTAGTGGCCGCTCTTGACGGTTGCCATGTGCCTATCATTGCACCTCTCCAAAGTCCGGAATATTACGTGAATCGAAAAGGATTCCACGCAGTAACACTGCAGGGATTGGTTGACAGCAACTATCGTTTTGTTGACATTTTTGTTGGATGGCCGGCGAAAGTTTACGACGCGCGCGTATTTAAAAATTCACCGCTGTTTTGCCACTGCTGTGCGAGGACTTTCCTACCGCTTCAATTATCTCGAGTCATATCAGGTGTGAGAGTTCCGCCCTTGATAGTTGGAGACTCTGCATATGCGCTCAGTGACTGGCTAATGAAGCCGTATACTGATAATGGAAACTTAACGCGAGAACAAGTGAATTTCAACAAGATCCTCAGCATGACAAGAGTGGTGGTTGAGAATGCCTATGGAAGACTAAAGGGTAGGTTCAGAAGCATTGCAAAGAGGCTGGACCTTAATGTTGAGACTGTTTGTCTTGTCATTGCTGCTTGTTGCGTGTTGCACAACTTCTGTGAAGTCATGGGTGAGGACTTTAATGAGGAGTAGCTGCAAGGTGTACAGCTCCATCTTGGTGTTTTCCCAGTCGACCCAAACCAAGGACAAAACAGGAATGCTGTAGCCATCAGAGAAGCCATCAAGACATCATTATTGTAATTACCGAGCGAATAGCCTCCCATGCAGACATTCTTTTGGCTTATGAGGCAATCTCTCCTGACCTGCCCAATAAGGGATTGTGAGCCAAAAGAATGTCTGCCCGAGAGACAAAAAAACAAAACAAAACAACAACTGTATTGACTAACACAGACTACTAAATTTTGCGTATAAAATTGTTGTAGCTGGAAATTCTATGGTCATGCAAGTTTAATTAAAGAACGATTTTAGCTATTACATGTACTATGCGAATCCAAAAACCATGAACTGCTCAATAATTTTTGACATTAACATTTTAATTGTGAATTTACCAATCACATGCGAGATAAAACCACAAAAAGATGCAAACTACACAGTTAATTACCATTACAGCTGGCAGTTTTCATCTATGCATTGAGATCTGATGTGTGGCTTTTTCCTTGTAACACATTAACATTCCAGAGATAATTTGAGTGTTCATGGTTTTTGAATTCACATAGTAAAGACGAACTGGGAATTTATTGAACGGCTTCAAAAACATCTGATATAGATCTTTTCATTCTTGCAGTGCTATTTAGATTTTGGGTTATCTCGGCCAAGAGAATTGAAATATATGAAAAGGGGCAGGGATGCTTTTCGTCTTGCTTAAGGGTGTAAATTTCTGATTTTTGATTTTGCTTAGGGTGTTCCAGGCAAAACGTCTATAGTGTTAGCTATAATGGTCTCGTTTAGGGCTGCACATGAAGAAATATACAACTAAATGTTCACTCCTTAGTTTTCTTGGCATCTTTTGGGGTCAAGGAAAGCTTGAGCCACACCCAGATTTATCTCATTTAGGGATTCTTTTCAAAATTTCAGAAGGGCATCTCTGCCCCTTTCAAATAGGACTCCCCCTCAGGTACTCACCTTCTGTAATAGTCTGGATATGTGGTGGGCCTTGTAAATGCTTCTTGTGGCTATAAAACATCTTGCAAAGTCATTACCCTGTACAGAGCATTAATTTTTGCTCTGCACTGCAGTCCATTTGTGTGAGGGAAATCAAATGGCAGCAGTCATTGTTTCGTTTTCCTCAACAACTTAACAAAAGTATTATCAGTTTTATGTACAATTATTCAATTGATCAGCTCACAGATAACACACATGACTCAAATAATTATTTCAATGTATTGCAATATTAATTTTTACTTATTTTAAAATCATACATTGAACTTATAGACAGTTTAAGCTGCTGTAGCTGTTTTGTTGCATTTGTTTTATAATAATAAAGAATTCTTAAATGAATTAACAATATACAGGAAAAGAGCACACTATTCTGATTTTCAAATTACAGTGTGGCATGAAAAAATCTACTATTAACTGCATTGAGATGAAATCAAAGACTTAAGACAGGTATAAAAAGGAAACACTACATTCCTGCATTCTTATGGAAAAATACTATACATGAAATATCAGATAGAAATTGTATCAAGGCCTGCAAATTTTTGTTTTCTGCAGTAAATTTTGAAAAAAAATTCAAACTGGCTGAATTTGTTCATGTGAAAAAGCAAGACATTGAAAATCACAAAAAAAAACTCAATTGCCACAATGTTATAATGTTATATCATAGCTGGGGCAGTGCAGTCACATGTAGATGGAATTATTTTACAAAGATGCTGTAGCTCTGTTTTGGTCCAAATATTCAATTCCATGATGTGACACTGCCATTTTAGCAACTTGGAATTAATTAACAGAAGAACAGAACTTAAAAAAAAAGACTCTCTTCTAAAATTTAATTTCAGATTGCCTTTGAAACTTTCTCTGAGCCTGCAGGCAGCTGAGAGCAGTAAGAGGATGCTGTATTTCTTACAGTATATTCAACACTTCTGACTGGGGCAAGAGCCGTACGATTATCGAGTGTATTTTTCGGGAGTAACAAGAATGCCATATTTTGCGGTTTCCATAGTATGAGAAATTGATGTGTCCCACTCAAGCAGATAGTGCAATTTTGAGAACTTCACTCATATTTTTGTACTCAAGCTAGTCCATGTGATTTCTTATGATATACAGTTTATAGGCATTGCTGTTAATACATTATTGTCAGTCTGTTTTGGGGTGGACTCTTGATGAATCTGATTATTGCACATGCACATTGTTGCCCTAAGCAACTATTTATTAGTCGAGGAATATTGGAATTCCCTAAGAATAAGATTTAGAAAAAAAGGTGGAAGGTCTTGTGAAAATCTCTGGAATTCTTGGTGGGTAAACATAAATTGTAGGAAATTCTCCAATAGTGAACACATAAATAATAGTGCATTTCTTGGGGGGAGCCCATGTCTGACCAGTGCATTTTAATGCATTTATTTATGGGTATATATGTACATAGTTAATCTAGGGACTGGTTATGAAACCCTGGGAATTTCAAAAGCAGGAACAATAAAGTCGCAATTAGATGTTGAACCGACCCTGCACAATCTTTTGCTTTTGGTTCACAAGTTAATTTCGAAAAAATTAGTCGAAGCTTTTGATTGGTTATCCTGCCGAAAAACGCCTGTTTTTGTCGGGTTTTGTGCAGGGTCAAGGCCAAAAAAGCGAACAAAAACATGAAACAAAGAAACTTGTCGAGTTTCATAACCAGCCTACATCTATTAACTATGGTATGTACCAGTAACAGTGAAAAGCCATATGCATCATTCCTCAACAGAGGAGATACACTACAAATGAACATGTACACAGACTCGATACTAACATATCTGTCCAACATAAAAAACAGGCATAGGAGACCCAAGCTCAATATTTGAACAGTATTGAAAACGGAGGTTAAAATGAGCCGAAACATTTTGAGCAATAAATAACAGCGAATTAATTAACGATACAATTTGGATGCCGTAAAATTCAACATAAGAAATATAATTTCAAGGAATGAAAGTTTCAAAATCGCTCATAAGCTAGTCTAATTTCTTTTAACAGCTCGCACAAAATGGCAAGAAACTTACACAGGTACTTGGTTCTACTTGTGAAGAACCTGCGCCAGTTTCAGGAGAAATTCTTGATCCTCCTTCTTTCGCTTCTCCGCTCTTTCCTCCTCTCACCTTTCTCCTGCTGCTTCAGCTTCGAGGAAGCTCTTGTCAGCCGCTTGCTGATACTCCACAAAGGACTCAAACACTTTATCAAACTTTGCAAATACATCAGAAGCGGTTTTCCTCTTTTTATTTGCCTTCAATACGGCCGACTGACGGGGTACTGGCTTCTCTGTTTCATCGGCTTCCGTCGCACCTGAAGGAACACCATGGCGACCGCCAAAACTTCAATGGGTTGCATAAACGTTATAGCCAAGTGAGAAATAAAAAATGTTTGATTTATGGTATAGTTATCTCAATATTACACTGTAATACGGATACACCTGTCTTGTATCTGCTTGTACAGTACGCATATCAAAAACTCTGAAATATGGTATTCAAACATACTGATTGAACAAAACTTTCACAGACGTCCGTCTCGATGTTGCTTTTGGACACAATTCTATTGTCTGGCCCTCCAATCGGAGAGCATTTTATAACTCTTACCTGTCACCGCTGTCAAATAATTCAGAGGTTTGTGAAGGTTTTCTGATTTTTCTTTGCTGCTGCCAGGGTTGTTTACGTTTGGCTCAACGTTTTCTGCGCTTGTTATTTCTTCATCATCGACCCCATCTATGGAAATTGTTGCGGACTGTATAATTACCTTTGGTTTGGTACATGGCTTGTCCGACAAAAACTCGTCCACTTCGTCGAAGAAAGCCGGCTTCTTCTTTGGTGTGGCATTTCCCGTCTTGCTGCTTGTAGTTTCTATAGGCGCTTATCAGAGTGTGAATTTGTGTCTTGCAGCTGCCATCGTCTCTGTCTTCATAGCCTGCAGCTCGAAGATATGCCGCAATTTCTAGCCATATTGGCTTTTTTCTTGTGCATGATTTTAGCTGGAGCTGGATATTCTCGTCTCCCCACTTTTCAAGTAACAGGAGGGTTTCTTTGTGCTCCCAGATTCTTCCGCGAGTTTTGGTTTCTGCCGCCATTTTGAATGTATTTTATTAAACACGATTGTTAAACTACCTCGAGAGGTAGTTTTGTTAAACACGGTTTTAGACGTGTTTTGTTAAACACGCCCGCAGTGTGAACGGCCAGTCTTATTAACTCTGTTTAACAAAACAAGTTTTAAACATGTTTAAGCTTTGGTGTGAACGGGGTATTAGAAGGTAATTTGGAATTAGGTGTTTAGAAAAAGACGGAATTAACTTAAGGTGGCTGGAACCAGTTTCACCACTTTTAGAGACCTTCTTATTAGATGGGTTATAACTAATATACTGTATCACGTAACAGCAATGTTATGGTACCACATCAAACATCAACTATTGCTTAACAAAATGCGCTCACTATTTTGACGTAATAGGTTACCATGGCAACAGGAAAGCTCTCCAAACACACCCTATATTTCGTCTTTACTTGCTTATATCTTAAAAATTAACTCGGTGACCCCCATTTTCTATTGTAAAATAGTAATTAGCAATTTGAGATAGGACTATCTGCAAAGTTAAAAAAAATTCTTGGGAGCCGATTCAGGACTACCTGAAATTTTCGAAAATTTTTTCTCATTGCATAAAAAAATTAACATTTCATCTACAGAATTCAGTCCAGTTCCTAGCAATCAGTGTTATTAGAGCTAGACATTTACACTTAGACTGTTACCTTCATTTTAACCATTTTACACTGATACTGATGTAGCATTTCTTAGCTGCTTTACTTTGTTAAATACCGCCACTGAGATATCTTTCATTTCTAATTGTTTTTCTGGGTCATCCCATCCTATCGGTAGGGTTGTTTTTGACCATCATACCTTTAAACATTGCCCCTAATAAGTCAATAACATTGTTTATTATATGACTAGCTCCGTGAGCGGGCAAGATGAACCAAATCCCACGCTGTGATTGGCTACCCGAGCAGGCAAGATGGAGATATACTGACCCCACGCTTGGTCACTAACCCATATATATAAGGTTTAGATGATATGTATTTCCATATTTAGATAATCAGTATACCGCACTGGTGTTGATGAGGTACTACTAATTGTTTGTAAGATGTCTTGAGAAAAAGTTGGCACTAGTTTTATCCTTAAACAGATTCTAATGCCCTTTAGAGCACATCAACTTGAGACCCAAACTTAAAATTGAAGCAATTGGACTGCCACCTTGCAGCAGCCTGGACCTCCAACGAAGCCCTAAATGTTGAGAGCGCGTAAAACTCAATAGAGTTGGAGGTCAGAAATGAGCCGAGTAAAACTGAAAAAGGGAATTTTAATTCCTTCATTTATCTATAAAACTATATGGCATCTAGCAATATTTTTAAAACACTAAAACCGTCAATCAAAAGACAAAACACTTATGCTGGATGACATTGCTTTGCCCAACCACTGAGAGTGCTGTCGTTGAGGTAAAGGGATTAACACTCCCCTGTCATCCACTTGAACAGTACCATTGAAAACCCAGACACCACTGTCTTTCAATTTCCCAACAACCTGCATTATGTAAATTAAGAAAAGAAAACGATAAATTGAAAATGCAGATAACATAAATTAACTCAAAGCATTATTTCTTCCTTTTCACTTAGTCTTACGGCTGTCATTTTCCATCATTCAGTTTTTGGTTTCTTCATATACTCTCTGCACATGTTATATATATAAGGTGGTAAATATGGTTCTTGGGCCTTGAAGGGGAGGGTCCATATTCCATCGCTTTTGAGTGCTGCAATGATAAGTTTATGATGGGAGAGGACCTTATTAGACAAGAAGTAATCTCTGAAAGACAAAATGGCATAATATCAAGAAAATAGTGCGTACATCATATAATCTGAATGGGTCACAGATTGTACCTGTTTCAATGGACAAAGATCTAGGTGTTTATATTTCCTGGAATTTATCATGAAACGATCATATTGACTTAATTATAAGTAAAGCAAATAAGATGTTGGATATCATCTACAGAGTACAGCCATACTGTTCTTAAATGTGCTTTTTATTTTGAGCAAGGAGGAAAACAACAAAAAATAAAGAAACGGTAAAAAATGGAGACCCCTGTTCACCTTGTCGTTTGGGAAGACTCATCGTCTCCTTCAGAGATGTTCAGATGCAACATTGCCAGATCGCCAGTAATTATATCGCCTTCTGTGACATTTCCAATTAATTCAAAGAGGAGCTGTGAAGAAGTCGTGGATACATTGCTTACAAAGT
>NC_090879.1:48490356-48497856 GCF_036669935.1 Montipora foliosa
TATTGCAGTGTACATTTGGTATCTAGAGGTACAATTCCTGTATAATATTTAGAAGACAACGGACCGATTTCGATATATTAAAATTCAGTCCTAAACAAAAGACATCATCTGGGGAATAAATGTAAGGATTTGTATGAGTTTATTCCCCAGAGCCTCGAGATGATACCTTTTGTTTAGGACTGAATTTTAATATATATGGAAAGTGATGTATTCTTTGCTTCCTTGCAAGTTCATTGGAGAGGAAGCATAGCTCTACGAGGCATAAAAATGTCTGCGAAGGAGGCTACTGGGCATGCCTGACTAAGTTACGGGTTAGCAAAGGACTAGCCTTTGCAAAATGCAAGTATAAAGAGCTCTTTAAACTCAGTGAAGGAGCTCATATGAGCAACTGGACAGGAGATTTCCTTTTCACAGGCACCTACAACCAGAATGCAAAATTTGTGGCTTCGGTTTTTTATAAAGCAGTCATGATTAAAGTTGAAAGTTACAGGGAAGTCTCGGTTATCTATTGGCTTGTGTCTGTGTTCTGTAAGCCAACCCCCAACACCTGCCACTGGCAATTTGGGGATTTCAAACACTTCGCTTTTCTCTTTATAGTTCCAAGCAACAGCTTCTGATTGACTCTCAACATTGGCATGTTCAAACAACAGTCTTGAAAATGATCCATAATGTTTTCTTCAATTTGCCTTTGCAACGAACCTTCTGGTGAGTACTGTAGATTCGTCAGGGAAAACAATTAATTGGCATCCGGGGCCAGTTGTTCTTTAAAACTTCCATTAACGAAGAGTGACTGACATGTTGGGTTGTTATTCTTGAAATCTGGCAATCCATATATAGACATTTCCATAAGGAATTATTTCATGTATAACAGACGGCTATGAACTAGGCTCACTTTAAATAATCGTATGATCTCATCCAAATGCTCCTCGTTAATCAATTCAGTGTAGCCATGCTCCAGAATTAGGTCACTGTGCTTTTTGCAGGCTTCTCTAATATCTTTCAAAAGTTTTTGCTTTCTTGTTGTCAAATCTGCTTCTTGAATGTTGACCATATCAACTCTGTTCACCATAGATTCATAAGAACACTGCTCAAGAAAGCAGGGTGGAAGACCTTCTAGAGCGAAAGATACTGACACAATTTGACCGTGTGTGCGAAAATCGCCCTTTTGTACATGGTAAGTAGAGTCGGTGGGACTTCCATCTGGGAAATCTCCTTTCCCATATCAGAAATAACTTGAGCTAGAAATTCTTGTGCCATGGCCCCAGTATCACACTTGTCGGTGATTTTTGTGCTTGTCTTTGCCATAATGCAAGGGTCCTATTCTTTGCCCTTGGTCCACTCTATTTCCCAGTTCTTTCACAACCTGGCTTGGCTTGGTGAAACCAGTACTGGTTGAATGGTTAGAAACATCATCAAAACGCATGCTGTTTTCAATTTTTGAAGTTCCTCTGCTAACTTCGCATCATCTAATATTTGTGCTTGCTCCTGTTGAGACTTGAGGCTTGTGGCACTGGATTCTTGACCACTTGAAAATATCACACTTTGGCGGTGGCAGTCTTTGTTGATTTTTGATGATTGATGAGGCAAGGAGCTTATAGAGGCTGAGTCACACATGGAATGTGCCGGCTCTGATTTTCTGTCCTCGCACTCCTGAGACATTTCAAAATCTGGTGCACAAATACATTGTTACTCGTTTGAAATCTCTCCCAAGTTCACCTTTGATTGTTTCAAGATGAAAGTCATCCTCCTGACAAGGCAAGAAAATTGCATGGCTTCCATCTTCGAACAAAACTACGAAATCCTCTTCACCATCAAACTTCCTGTCAAATGCAACCCATTTTTCAATACTGTAGTATTCTGGCAAAACTTACTTACCTGGGTACTTTAATTGGTAGTCGCTTTCCCAAACTGATATGAGGTCAGTATCAGGCAGGCCAATATTTTTTATTACATTTCATCAGGGTTGACTTTGACTTTCTTTTTTGGCCGAAAATAGCAGCCTGATTGATACAAGCCATGTATTCAAATGACTTAGTAGTCGTTGACTTTTTTTGGCTTATTACTGGTGATCGAAAGGAAAGATTGACCCTGAATAGTGCTTGTGGATTTACCAAGTAAATGACACTGTACAGAAAAACCACACTTTCAGCAGAGCTTTGCTTTGCAGAGCAAGGTGTACAAAAGCTAATTTGGAGACAAATATATGCAGTACAAGTCAACATGAGTTTATGACGTGTAATTAACTGAGTTTTCCCTGGACCTGTCGTATTTTCTTCAGGCAATTATTTTGACCAGTTACAATAATAATAATAATAATAATAATAATAATAATAATAATAATAATAATAATAATAATAATAATAATAATAATAATAATTTATTAGTTTCTATAGTGCATATATCAATACAAATTATCATACACGCTTTATTCTATAGGTTAAACAAAAATGCACATAAATGGACGGGTATTTTAAAATCTAGGGCTTGGCGACTGTTACATTCAATCCTTAATTTAAACAATGCATGGATTACTCACACAAAATCCTCTTCACCATCTGCCATACTACTCTGTTGAAAATTCCCAGATCTCCAAAGCGGGAAGGCATAGGCAGAGACAGACTGAAATCTAGGGATTTCATTTTGCTGTGAGAAAGTAAGTTTTTGCCGTAAGACTCATTTTTCTTTGGAGATGAAGAAATAATGATAACTACCGAGGGAGACTTTGCAAATGAGCTTCTTACGGTGGCCCACAAGTGTCACGGCACGTACACCAAGTCACGGCACAACCGCGCCAACTCATGGCACAACCGCGCCAACTCATGGCACAATCATGCCAACTCACGGCACAACCACGAGAGTTGTAACATGGAGGAAGTGAAATGCTACAGCAGAAGTGAAATGCCATGGCGGAAGTGAAACGAAACGGCAGAGACATTCAGTGCAAAATGGCGGATTCAATGGGAGACGATTTAGGAGATGGAATCTTCAAAAAAGACGACGAAGAAGGTCTTAATCGTTATTATTTCTTCAGAGGTTTTGAGTACGAAGAAATTCGTTTGTTTTTACTGAAGAACCATAACATTGAAATCAGTCTAAGCACCTTTAAAAGGTGAATAAAACGATGAGGACTTAAAAGACAACGGCCAGATTACAACATTGATGAAGTGAAGGTATCCATCCAACAGATTATCAACGGACATGGATGTTTGCAGGGATATAGGGCAGTATGGCACACACTACAACTCAGAGGAATGAGAGTACTGCGGATCATTGTGCAACTGAGAGAAATCGACCCAGAAGGCACAGAGTTAAGACAGGGTCATCGCCTAAGAAGGAGGACCGATCGCAACCCTGGTTCAAACTATGCGGGGCATTGTGATGGCTTCGATAAACTGAGACCATTTGCTTTCCCGAACCATGGCTGCACTGGTGGCTGGAGTAGAAAGATCATGTGGCTATATACTCAATCCAATAACCAGCCAAACAATGTGGCAGCCTATTACCTTGATGCTGTGGAAGAGTATGGTGGGTGCCCAGTTGATCTGGTCATGGAACTGAGAATGATATTATGACGGGTATTCAGTCTTTCGTCAGGGACGATCCCGATAGCCACAGATATGTACCATCTCCCTGAAATCAGCGCATAGAAGCCTGGTGGGGTTTCCTCAGGAAATCTCATTCTAATTGATGGATAAACTTTCAAAGACATGGTAAACAAAAGAATAGTTGATCTCACTTCCGACCTTCAAAAAAGGACTGTCTGTGGTTTTTCTTTTCCTACCTATTGCAGAACATTTTAGACGAAATAAAAGAACACTGCAACACACACCGTATTCATGGTTCTCGACATGACACTGTCGTCGGAAACCGGATATTAGTGACCGTGGAATGTAGTGAATGTGTAGAGTAAATTTGATTGACATGTGAACGATTTTGACAGGTATCAAATAAAAAACAAAAGATTTTGTACGACTGAGTATTGAACGAGATTGTGACAACGCGTGTTTGATTGTTCATTAAAGAACGTATACAGTCCTCTTGAGTGGAGTGGAACATTTTGTAAACAGTGGTCCCTCGAGCCGAATTTGGCCAGATTTTGGTTGAGATAACGCTACGAAGTCGAAGAAAGGCAACGCAATGGAGAATACTGATGGGACGGTGCCGTCGACAGCTGGTACAGAGAATATTAACAAAGCAATCGAGGTTAGTCTTGCAAAGAAAATAAAAATTAGAGGATCCTTGAGAGGAGCGGCTACGAAACTCCATAACCATATCGGCGAACGATTAGCAGATGGAACTGTCTCTGTGGACGTGTTTTATTTGAAAGATAACATTCAAACAATTCAACAAAAGATTGAATCACTAAAGAAACTGGACAAAGAAATTATTGATCGATGGCGAGTTGTAACGATTACGAAGTAGAAGGGCGCATGGAATCGGAGATTGAAGGGAGTGATTCTGTGCGAACTGATTTGAATCGTGGACAGAATGGAAGATGCATTGAAACAATTGTTGCCACCGGCCCCAATTCAACAACAGATACCAACTCAAGGTCAGAATGTTTTCCCCGGGTTATACGCATCAACATCACAATTTACCACTAGTTCGCCGTCACCTAAGAAAACAGCCAAATTGCCTAAAGTGGAAGTAAAGAAGTTTAGCGGGAGAATACAAGAGTGGCAGGAATTTTGGGATTCCTTCGAAATCGCCATCAACAAAAATGAAAGCCTCGCAGTGGTAGATAAGTTCGCATACCTGCGGAGTTTAGTTGTGGAACCGGCGAGATCGACAATCCCTGGGTTTCCCCTCACTTCAGCCAATTACACTGCGGCCATGGAGGTTTTAAAGAAACGATACGGGAAAAAACTGCCATTCAGAGAGCGCATGTGAATGATCTGCTCAATTTTCCACACATTTTTAACGACATGATAGTTGCGAAACACATTTCCGAGGACTAAAGGCTCTCAGCGTAAATGAAAACACATACTCGGCAGTGGTTGTACCGGCCGTACTGCACAAATTGCCTTTCGGACTGACCATCATGAGGGGCACAAATTTCCTAAGCTGGTCCATGGAGGAAATTTTTGAACGAACTGGAGCTGAGAGAAGACCATGAGCACGTGGTGAAGGCGAGTGCTGGATCTCAGGACCAGAAACAGGGTGCATTTCGGAGCAGGGACAGGGACAGGAGAATGACAGGAAGCTCGACGAACACTACCTGGCATACAAAACAGGAAATGGATAATTGTGCATTTTGCTTGGGCAAACATGCCCATGAACACTGTCGGAAAGTAGTTGATGTAAACAAACGCAAATTCACTAGATTTTTTAAGTGTTTGAGGAAAGGACATCGTGTGAGAGAGTGTAAATCGTTTGAGTTGTGTAATAATTGTGGTCGAAATCACCACATTTTTGTATGTGACAGCCCTTCTAGGGTTGTAACTAATGCATTCAAAGTTCCACCAGTTATGAATCCAATTAACGCTAGTCCCAGTAACTTACATGTGGGTATGGGTGGGCGTGTAGCCTTACAAACAGCATGCACTGCTGTTAGCGGGGAGGGAGAACCGCGGAAGGTTAGGGTTTTGTTTGATGCAGGTAGTCATCGCTCCTTTGTGACCCCCAGAGTGGCTCAGCACGCGCAGCTCAGAATGATTCGTCAAGCTTGGCTCGGGATTAGTACGTTTGGACAAACCTCCCGAGATATGCAGCTTAGAGATGTCGTGCACATGAAGGTAAGTGCACTAGGGGGTCAGAAAGTTATTGAGATAGAAGCCTGTGTAGTGCCTGAATTTTCAAAAATTCAAAACAGTCACGTAGAGATTGCAAAATATGAATAACCCCACCTTAAAGGGATGTGGTTTTCAGACGTGAGCAAGGGATGGGAAGAAATGTTTATCGATGTATTGATTGGCCCGGATTACTTGTGGAGCTTCCAGAAAGGGTGCACAATCAGGGGCAAACCAGACGAGCCTGTTGCCGTGGAAACGAAATTGGGGTGGGTACTATCAGGTCCCACGAAGAGCTCTGGGAATGAGAGTGAAGCCCGTTCAGTGCAAGTTAATTTGATTGGGAGTGCTCACGAAGAACGCTTAAATTTAGAACGTGACGTCCATAAGCTATGGGATATGGAAACGCTGGGCATCATTGAGTCTGAAGACGAAGTGCACGAGGTGTTTGTAAATAGTGTGTCATTTACAGGAAACAGGTATTCCGTTAGATTGCCATGGAAGGAGGGGCAACCAGAACTGCCAAGCAACTACACTACAAGCTTGCGCTGCCTGAAGACCCGGGTCGCTAGACTGGAAAAGGAACTGGAAGTGTGAAAGGAGTATGCATTGATAATTCAAGATCAACTAGAGGCTAGGATAATAGAGAGGGTAGTTGAGCTGGAGAAGGCGCCTAAAGGAAGGTGTGGGTTGTGTATGACGCGGCGTCGAGGGAAGGTAAGGTAGGCACTTCCTTGAATGATTGCTTGGATGTTGGGCCCTCGCTGAATCCTTTGCTATTCAACATATTGTTGGGATTCAGGGAGAACAGAGTGGTACTAGTCGGGGACATTGGAAAGGCGTTTTTGAATGTTGAAGTAGATGTGCTGGATCGAGATTGTTTGCGTTTCCTGTGGATGGAATATCTCCCGATTTGTCTCGTATTACTGTGTACTGGCTTTGTCGTGTTGTATTTGGAGTTAACCCATTGTCATTTCTGCTTAACGCCACACTTAGACATCACCTTAAGAAGTACGAAGAATGTGACCCAGAATTTGTGCAAAAATAGACCCTGTTACCGATACGGCGGCCATTTTGATTTCTATTCTTTCGAATAGCCATTATGGGATGCCCAGGGGGCAAATACATTTTAATTTGCCCCCTGGTCATCCTATAATGTCTTTCAAAACAATAGAAATCAAAATGGCTGCCGTATCGGTAAAAAGGTCTATTGAGGGATTCAAAAGAGTGGTTGGGACGACCCACTTCAAGGTGAAGTCAAGCAAGGTGTTGAAAGTTGGATCAAGAGTCTCATCGATTGCCAAACGATCACGATCCACCGATGTGTTTGGGATCACTTGCTTCGCGGACGCAAGCAAGAAAGCTTACTGTGCGGTTATTTACCTGGTATACATAACCAGTACTGGAAGATACACAAGAATGTTGACTTCGAAGACGAGAGTCGCCCCATTGAAAGAGTTGTCGATACCGAGGCTAGAGCTCATGTCTGCGCTGATGCTGGAGATGGTGCTGTCTCATCAGGCTGGAGTGAAGCGGTCGAGATTGTGGCTGGATAGCATGACTGCGCTACATTGGATCATGAACCGTGTGGAATGGAAACAGTTCGTCCGGCATCGCGTCAATGAGATTCTAAAGCTGAATAAAAAGTGAGATTGGAGTCATTGTCCGGGTGAAGAAAACCCAGCGGACATTGGATCGAGGGGAGTGTCTGTGCTGGAGCTTAAGCGGAGCGAGTTGTGGTGGCATGGTCCAATGTGGTTAAAGGAGAGAG
>NC_090879.1:48505356-48517856 GCF_036669935.1 Montipora foliosa
CAATATATAGCTTATTAAATAAAAAAAATGCTAACATCGTATTGTGCACCCAGCCTCCTAAAACCTGGCTTGTCAATAGTACGGTTTGAAAGCTGTAAGAATAGTAGACTTGGGTGATTTTGAAAGAATATTTCGGCAGTTTCTACAGACAACACTGCACCTGTTAAACCTATACTAAAAAGCCTGGATAGCTCTAAATGAGCAATAACTTGAACATTGTCTTGCGAAAGGGCTAAGCCATTTAAAGACAGCATAAGTTTAGACGACAGCTTTACTACCTGAATGACACAGTACTATGTGCATTCAAATTTTTGCAGTTGTCAAGGAGTAAGTACTCTAAATTGGAACACACTGTTTTTCCCAAAAAGGTGATATCTCTCAACACATCTTGCCAACTTAGATCTAAAGAAACTAGTTTTTAAGAATTGGCTAAGTGATGTAAAAGTGCCAGAGCCGAATACTTTATGGTGACATTCCACATGGAAAAATAGGTGAAGGCTTCTGCATGGGACATTATTGTTGCCATTGGGTGTTGAACAATTTTCTGGATCATCCACTCATCAATGGCGACAATCTGCCACAAACAATCTGTGTTGCATCCATCTTTTAGAAGCTCTGCACATTGAGCTCATAATCTCCCCCCACAGAAGTGTATTCCAAGATCTTGATCAGAACTTCATCGGGTAGCGCTGAATGAAATCACGAAACAGTAATTTAGACTGTGCTTCAAATGCCTTAGAACCTCAATTGTTGGGCGTGTTTACTGAGTAAATAAACACACACCATATATGTATCTCAAAATCTATAAAATAACCGAAATATATGAGGATGTTTTATTACATAAAGTGTTTTCTCACAAGGGCCCTACCCTATAAACCAATGGAAAATAACGAAAAGGATGAATAAAAAAATGAACTTACTCTCAATGGAAACAGATTAATCAACGCAGGTCTCACTCTCAGTGAAATAATCCTCTGACAAAATTGAACGCATAGTCATTATATCATAGTTATTATACAGTCAATGAAATTCAGCTTTATTTATAAATAATTAAATAAATAAATAAATAAATAAATAATGTGTTTATTATCCTTTGGTAGCTAATGCTAGATTACAGGATTGCTGACAATAAGTAGAATATTATAAATAGAATAAATATATAACCTATCACCAAAAATCCAATTACACTTAACGAATATTAGTCAGAAACAACTCGCACTTCCAAAAAATGAAACTTTTAACAATATCTTGAAATGTTTACTGGTCAAACTCAAACTCACCATTTTCACTGCAAGTAGTTGTGGTCTTTCCTGCAGAGCTTACAGACTTTGACTAAGTCCCAGATAAGTCTAATTAACGACCAACATACACGGTCAGTTCAGATTCAGTGCAAGAAAAGACACCATTACAATTTTAGTATAGAAAATACAACACAACTACTCACCTTCGTTTGGCTTGAAAAAGCTAATAATTTTCTTCATTTCGTCTGATAAAAGTGATAAAAAACTCTGCCGGAGCTGGAAGTACAAAACATGCTGCCGAACGAAGCGAAGGGGGGGCCAAGGCATGGCGTTTGATCAAGGGGCAAGTCGGCTCCAGGGCACAATTACCGCGAAAAGCACAGGAGCCCCACAAAATGCCTGGCGTTTGAAATTAAAGAAAATACAGAGAATATAGCGGAATATAGACGGAAAAAAACTTGTTTCAAGTTTTTTTTTAATTTTAATTATTTTTCCTTTTACCGCAAAAAGTGGGGGCGGGGGCGGGGGCGGGGGCGGGGGCGCAAAAAAGTGGTGGCTCCGCGGCCGTACCAACCCCTCCCCCTCCGCGGTCCCTAAAGACAGTGAAGACACCTTTGTGACCAAATAGCTAGAACCAGAGCTTTCATTAAACCTTAGCTCACTGGGCTCGGTTGTTCGAAAGCCGATTATGTTAATCCAGGATTAGCGTAAACTTTTGCTTCATGTTTTTAACTTTTTGGTGAAAATTTCCTTTCCTTATTTTTGTTTTTCAAGATTGACTTCTTCTATTGTAAATTTTTGCCGAATATCAGCGTTGAACAGCATTTGGGAGTAGAAAAATAAACTCCTTGGTTAATTTTTAATCTAGGATTAGCGTTAATCGGCTTTTGAACAACCGGGCCCTGGATTTTACGGTAATCACATGTCTGTGATGTTCCGGTTGAAACTGTGCAATGGCTGTTTCCAATCTGTTTAAAAATCACAGCCCCGAGAAATAATAGCCGTATATAAACTTTCATTGGTTTAAAATAACATTAAATGAAAAGGAAAGCAAGATTTCTCTGTCATCTACCGCATTCTCGTTGCTCGTGCATTCATCCATCCGCATTTCGGTTTCTTGTATCAAATTTTACAGCTTTGGGTTCCCCCTTCGTATTACATTTTGTTTCTTGGCAGTTGTCGTACCCAGATTTCTCTCACCTTATTCCTTGCCGCCATATTGAAAGAATTTGCATATTTGTCCATCCTTGATGAACAAATTTGATCACGTGATCCGCTGTGTCCACTAATTTGACCTAATTTCCATTCCTCAAACTGACATTGGACATTTCGTAACAATTACGCGACGCAATATCCCATGTTAATATTGACAAGCTTACTGCTCTAAAAAGTATGAAAACAGGCAGAATTACAGCTTTAGTTCAACAAGAAATAGCGTTTCTAGGCTATGCCGTGCTGATCTACAGTATTTAGGTCTAAAAACCCCGTTGAAGACGGTTAACTTTCAATTGTTTTGCTGGGTACTACTATTTCAATATCTCTAAAAAATTCGTTTTTTCGGGAGGTTGTCTCATTAGTCTAGTGGATATCGGAAACTGCACGGTGAAGCCATCCCATTCGGGTTCAACTCTTTGCCTCGCCTATTGTCAATCTTCTCAGCTTGTTTAAAATCTTTGTTTTGTTGAAGTAGATTTGAAGTCTAAAGTAGACTGTACGTCGTATAAGTTGAATAAAAAGGGAAATGTCAGTTTGAGGGAGGAAGAAGTGATGACCGGTCTTCTTCCGACCCACCGCCATATTGAAAGCCGAGAAGACCCTGGGAACGAGGCTGCCTCCGCCATGTGCACGGACACCAAAATGGCGGAAAATGGCGCACGTGAATCACGGGTAATGCGATCACGCGTTGCATACGTAATAAGAATGGAAATTAAAAATGGTAGTTCGAACGAAAACAAACAAGGTACAAATATAAAAATATACATATAGAACGCATATAAAATAAAGAGAACAAACAAAAATAATGTGCTTATATAACTTATATTTCAATTAATGGGAAGGGAAGTAAAATAGATCAAAGCAAAATAAAACAAATATAGAACGAAAATAAAAATACGTCACAGAAATGGAATAGATGCATTACATAGTAAAGCTGTTTGAATATTGACTGGAAAGGCGCGCCATATTCGGCTCCAAGACTTGCTTGCGGGCAATTGTTGTTCATTTCCCGATTATTCCGTTCGCGCTTGCAGCTTTCAAGTCGAGATTTTTCCTGGTAACGCACACTACATGCGTGGTAATACTATCACTGTAACTCTATGTACGCGCAAGCTACAATGAAAATCCCTAAATTTCCGATCAATGTATGGCTGACTTACAATTGATCAATTCGTTTTCTATTCGATCCCTTAGTTTTTTTATCGAGTCTAAGATCCACTACTTTCCAATTCACTTCACACTAAACCCATGCTGATGATAATAATTTAATGAACCTTGTGGTTGAAAAATCGACATAAAAGAGATGTATATGTAAATTACTAAATAATCATTATGACGTTAAAGCAGGTTGTGATTTACAGAGTGTTTTTTTCTCTTGTAAACTCCGTTTTTCGGCCACGGAAAAAAAAGTACTTGCTACCCGAGAACTAAACAGCCCTTCCACGAATTACTCCGTCTCGAAAATCTTGCATTTCAACAAAACCTACAAGGCCAGCTGAATATTTTCGATCGGCAGATAACATTGTTTTCATGTCCCAAATTCATTAGTTTTGTTCGCTGTTGTTAGCGTCTGAGTCATTAAACAGGTCTTCAAAACGCTTGTTCTTTGTTTTGAAGAATTGAAATTTTATGATGTCACTGAAATAAGTTTATTCTTCATTCAAGACCAGACACCTGGAGCATTAAAAATCCATGGCTCATTATCATAATGCTTGCATTGTAGGCAAGTCCCATTGCCGACTATATTGCTCCTAAAAAGTAACTCACCTAAACTCAACCCATCGGCACCTTGTTTATAATAAAAGGAACCATGGGATAACGTTTTTGTTAAGAGAAAACGTCAATAGTTTGAAGTGAAAGCGCTTTTCGGGGAATCATTGAATGAAATTTGAAACCGCTTTCTGTTTTCTAAGCGTGACGTCACTTCTTTTAAGAAATAACTCACAGAAGTGACAGCTGGTTAAATTTAAACCGCAAGGAAAACTTCCTTTCGAAGTCTTCTCGAGAACGGGGATTTACCCGAAGTTGTTTCGCGCGCATTTTTGTAAAGCTCTTTCAAATTAGACAAAAGTTGCAAGCAAACAAAGGAGAATTCGTTGATTGGTGGCACGAAGTTCCGCTTTAATGTGAACTTTCAGGCGCGTTGGTATTGGGCGCGTTGCTTGGATGCGAGCAAGATAAAACTAGAGATGAGTGAACTGGTAGGACTTACTGGATACGCGAGCAGTAAATTGACACCGGAAAATGGAGAAAAACGTCCACTTTACAATTCCCCCGGGGCTTACTGACTTACTCGAGGAATTTGTCGTCAAGTGCATTCAGGAAAATCCTAGCGATCTTGTCGAATTCGCCGCTGATTACTTCAACATGTTGCGGTTGGGAAGAAAAAAGAAGGACAGCAAAGCCAGCAAAGAAGCGTCGTCGTCTAAGCCAGAGAAGAAGGAAAGCGTTGAAGACAAAGATGAACTACCAGAGCCTCCAAAAATGCCAGCTCGCGGGCGAAGAAAGGCTGTTGCAGCCGAAGCATATAATCCAAACGAAAACAATGCTGAAGTCAAGCCTGTCGTTCATCCGAAAACAGACGAACAATTACAGCGCTTGAAGAAATCGGTCGAGAATATTTTACTCTTCAAATCGTGCGACCGTGACCAGCTGAAAGAAATTCTGAACGCGATGTTTGAAAAGAAGGTAAAACCCGAAGACGAAATAATCCGCCAAGGAGCAGACGGAGATAATTTTTATGTAATTGATAATGGAGTCTTCGATGTTTTCATTAAGAATGGCGGCAAAGAAGTTAAAGTGCACACTTTCAAGAACTCGGGAAGCTTCGGAGAGTTGGCTCTGATGTACAACTGCCCAAGAAACGCCACCATCATAGCAAAATCGGAAGGGAGCATCTGGGCCCTCGACCAAGCCACCTTTCGACGGATTGTTGTTGGAGCCGCAGCGAGGAAACGACAAATGTACGAAGCGCTTCTTGAAAACGTGCCTATGCTTGCCGAGTTGCAGCCCTACGAAAGGATGAACCTAGCCGACGCTTTAGAAACGAAAATCTTCGAAGAAGGCGAGTGTATTATTCGTGAGAAAGACGACGCGGATTGTATGTATTTTATTGAGGAAGGGACAGTTCGAGTTACTGTTTCCGACAAGGAAATTTCGCAGCTTACCAAAGGGGCGTATTTTGGTGAACTCGCACTTGTTTTAAATCAACCGCGATCCGCTTCCATTTTCGCGTTTGGAGGGGAAGCAAAGTGTGCTCGTCTTAACGTAGACGCTTTTGAACGTCTACTTGGACCGTGCATGGACATTATGAAGCGAAATATTGGAGAATATGAAAAACAGAGAATGAAGCTTGGCTTGGACTCTTAGCTTATACACTCATTCTTGTTGACAGGCTTGCTAAAACACCTGCTCATTGTGGCACGGTGGCGAGAAAAACTGAAAAATATATTACAAAAAATATATCCGTCGCCAACTTGACCTGTTCCTGTGCCCACGAAATTGGAAGAAATTTGGTTATTTTTGTTCAGCATTTTGGTATTGAATATAATTTCAAAGGAAACTGGTGATTTCATGGAAAACAAACCGGTCGCCAGAGCTTTTCTAATTACTTATGCAACAGCCGAGTCTTTGCATTTTAATTCTTATTCATTGTCTTTGCTGCGTTATGTTTTTAAGACTTCGCTTCACGTCCTCGTTATTTCTTTAATTGAATTTCTATGATTTAAACTGTAACTCTAACGCATTTGCCTTTCCTTCAAAGTTTATCGCGATATCCACAACAAACACAAATTTAGCTCTTTTTTTTCAGTATTTCGAATTGAGCAGAGATTGTACTCGTGTTTTAGTTTGTTGTGAAATGTTATCTCACAACGATGACCTTTGCCGTTTTGTCGTCTGATGATGTAAAAGGATAATTTTCTCGGTCACAGATGAAGAAGCATTTAAAATTGAAAGAAAGCAGCATTATACTTACAAGACTCTCGTTATAATATGAATTTTGTTCAATTTAAATTTCATTGTTTTCACTTTTGTTACTGGGCATACCGTGACCGTGTAACATTGTGACTTGTTTTATGACTATTGTTATCTCATGATTCGACGTCTTCATGTTACCACAAAATAATATTTATGTCTCGCTTGTATTCAAATGATGGTGTTCTGCGGTTCATTTAGTAAAAACGTAATGTAAGCTACTAAAATCTAATAGTGAGATGTACAGTGAAATAAATGACTTCTTCTGAGCCTTATATCTTTGTCACATTTTAATTTTATACGAATTTGGTAATCTGTTCTAATCTGATACCCCTTGTGGAACTTCAACTGAAATAAATGCTGCTCAATGGCTTGTCATGGCTCGTATTTCGCGCGACAGATCTTTTTATCAGACCTGTTGATCTCGTGTATGGTTAAAAGCCTTTTTAGAGGAAAAAGAACCATAAGTCATCATTGACATTCTTTTCAAAATTGACTTGTAGGAGGCCAAAGCCAATTTTCGTGGGAAAGAGGTGCGTTCCTTAGAGCCTGCAAGCTGAAATACAAACCGCCTGAAGATGCCTTCTAGGATTTTTGTTGCACATAGTTATTCCCAGCTCGAAAGCCCGGTTTTGTACGATTCACTACCAGGATTTTTATTGTTACACAATTTTTGCAATGAAGATATCGAAAATCAGTCATTCAAGGAATGGTTTAATGAATTTCAGGAGGAAAACCATTATGTCCGCTACGTGTATCATGAACTGGGACTTTTCAAATAGAGGTTATCTTGCTAGGAGATTTGTTTATTAAGTTTTGAAACATTATTAACTTATTGTTTAATTTCTAAGTATCCAGTTTGGTAGTATCCACCAACTGAGCGTGAGGCTAGACCAATCGATAATTGAAAATACGGCATTTGACCCACTTATCAAATGGATTTAATTTTGGATTTGTGGCCATTCTGTCTACGTTGTGGGAGGTCTTGGAATCAAACAGGTATGTTTTTATAATGTTATTATTATTATTATTGAAAAACAGACAAACAAACGAACAAACATGGACGCGTTTCATTTTTGTCCGCTCAAAAGCAATCGTATCCCGACGGTTATTTTATTTGTTCGACCAATAATAACACGAGAGATTGGAATGGCAAAATTGCCATGCAATCGTCTTCGGAGCGATGCGCCAGTCAGTGATGGCATTATCTCAGATAAACCCGGCCTTTATCATGGGAATTTTAAAATAAGCCAGTTATCGTACAGAAATTCAGTTGTTGAACTTCAAGAAGGAGGATTTGAACTGCATTTTGTAATTTAGTTTAACGGTTGTAATTTAGCGCTCCCTTCTCCTTGTCATGAAATACATCTCTAGGCAACATTTTCATTTCAGAAAAGATTGATTTACATAGCCAAAGTGCGTTCTGACATTACTTTATTTGCCGACGCTAGTATCTTTCCGTCAGAGACTGTTTATTTTTGATGGACGAGAGGAGGAGTGGGGTGGGGGTCAAGTGGAAATTTTAGGGGCTGCCCCAAAAATGTATTAAACGTGGCTAGGGTCCTCCTGAAATATTTGAAACTTAGTGGTTGGTACCAATACAAATCACAAGTCACACGTACAGGCTATGGTTTCCCTGGTACTCCGAGGAAGAGTGTTCATCGAGAAATTAGAAACTCATTTTGCTATTTAGTATCTGAGGAAAATTCTATGTAGAAACCCTGGGAGCGAAGCTTGTAAAGTGCAAAGTAGAGGCCTCTTTATAACAGTTCTTGTTGATTAATAGTAATGTATGAAATCACAGCATATCATACCTTTTAACATTGCAAAATAAAGAGTGTGCATGTCATTTCACACATAAATCATTTGTGCTTGTGTGAAGGGGTCACCAAGGTAAAACTACATTCTCCGGGGGAGGCCATGTTAAACGTTTGGCAAGCGGAGGGTACCATGCCACTTTTACTTACGATCAACAGAATCCCCCTTAAAAATAATGCTGTACAACTCAAAAAAGTAACACAATTTATCTCGGGCACAGGTGAAGAAGTAAGAAGTCAAGTAATAAACGTTATGATTAAGTAGGCGTTCTTCTTTTGATTTAGCGTAAGTCTATGGAATCAGATACCTCACCAAAAGAGGAATTGAAAGGAAAAATGTGCTGGCCTACATCGAGCCCCAATGCGTGGAGGCGTTAACGTGGGATGCGTTAGTCGTCACTCTGGTTATACGTGGAAAATAACAAATTTAAGGTTTAGTCAGTACTAGCCTACTGAGTAGACCTGTTTTTGGCTCGTCAGGCATTCTTTTCTCTTGCCGAGCCAAAAGAGGCTAACTCAGTACGGCGTTAGCAACACTATTCCTTCCAACAATTGATTTTTTTGGTTGGTTATTAGTTGGAGATGATTTTGGGAAGATTCAGTAAGTAGGTTCAGCGGCAGAAGCTGTTTCCTTGTACAATCGTTGATCAGTAGGAAAGTTATTTTTTTTCAACAGCTTTTTCGTGTTAAAGGCAGTTCTATGAATGGACATTTACACTTTTTCTGAGGTCAGATTAGTTGGAGGGCAAGTACGGCTTAAATTACAGCATTAAAAACAAAAGCAAGGTTAACACACCATAACACCAAACCCGGTGTGACCCATTCTCGTCCCCAGAGCCCTCCGTTACTTTTGGTCACGTGTGAACAACAGAAACGGGGGGCTCTAAGGACGAGAATGAGGGAGTTAGCCAATCTCGTATCCAGAGTCCTCGGGCTTTTTGGTCAGCGGCTCAGCGCCCGGAGAGACTCTGGGATAATGGACTGCATTTTCCCAAAAAACGCGGTCTTATTGCGCATGTTTGAGTATTTTTACTTTTGACTCGACGTTTGGTATGCTACAACATACATCTTCAGAAGTGACGGTTGAACAAATTCAAATATGATATATATAAAATAAGAGGACTTGTAACTAGAGAGTGCCGTGTGTTGTAGCATACGAAAGGTCGAGTCAAAATTAAAATTCGCTTTATGATTATGTTTGTAGCCGCTGTTTGTTTTATGTTTGAGGTTAAAACGGAAACAGACAACTGTAAACAGTAGGAAATAAATGGCGTGTTGAAAGTGTTCGAGACACAAGAACTTTAGTCTTACACACCATAAAAGAAACTGGAGAAATGATCATTACAGAGTGAAGATGAAACTTCTGACGCTTTCGGTAAGTGTATTTTTAGTCTTTCAGCGTGAATTCCATCGTGCAGAATACCATCGAAAAATTTTTGGTGGAAACGACACCAATGTCCTGTTCTACTACAATTTTATGTTTCCGTAATTCTGAATGGCTTCGACAAGACCTTCTTCCACGGATTTCTCCCCAAAGAGACTGATGTAATGTTTTCCCATGGTACTCCTGCAACAGCAACAGTAATCAGTTTTTAGCAGCGCGGGAAAATTTCTGTGCTATAAACGTCTGCTGTTTGGCGTAATTCAAACCGTCGTTTTATTATTTTTGTGATTTATATATTTCTGAGGTGCTCTAAGTTAGGGGAAAACTGCGACGTAAGAAAAAACAAACACATGTTTCAAATCTCCCTTTAAATTCTGGGGTTTCCGGTGTGGTACTTCTTTATATTACTTACCGACTTCTTGTCGGACTGCCATTGTCATGCAAGCGACCAATCAAAAAAATTGTTTAAGTCCATTATCCCAGAATCTTTCTGGGTGCTCACCCGCTGACCAAAAATCCCGAGGACTCTGGGTACGAGATTGGGGGTTAGCCAGTGTGGCCATCATGTCACTTATACGCACAACTATTTCAGCTGGTTCATTGGAAGCCATGGGCAGTTGTTTTAGTCTTGTTAAGATCTGCGAACCACAAAAAGTGGTTATGCACCCTCTTTAACTGGCAGCTACACACAACAAATGTGGTAAGCTGGGTTGGGAACAGCACGGCAAGCCTGCGTAGAGATAGTGAATGTATGGATACCTATGAAAAAGCACTTATATTCAGAGTATTTTCGTGAAGTATGGCGATCACAATCAAGCTATAACGACCGTAAACAAATTAATTATAAAACCTAGGAATCAAAATTCTGCAAATTCCCGCCAAATTTGAAGCGACTTAAGGAGATTTGTAATATCCAATTTTAAGACTTGGGCAATGATCTAATTTTCCGTTGGGTGAATGATATTGATAAAATGACTAAAAGTATTGTAAAGTGTTTGAAATCTGCCCCTTTTGAATTCGGCTACGATCCCATACACTCACTGTGCGCGTTTTCCCCACAACTAATATGGCGTCAGAAACTGTCAAAAGGTCTATCGTTGGAAGTATTCATCAAGGTCACGAACGGTTTAGTGACCTCCTTGCTCCAAACTTTCCATTTTTAACCACATTCCACATGCCTCATGCTTCATACTTTCGATAGACGTTCTCCACGTAAATGCATCATCCTCATGGCATCTCGGCTCGTCTAGTGATTCAAACCATCAAAGTTCTTTCATAAGCAATGATTACTCCTGGATTTATGTCTCGTAAAGCGAAGAATGGTCAGCAAACCGTTAAATATCAGTATACCGATTGAAAAAGGCGTTACGATGTATATGGCGTCTACAATAAGCAATCTGGTGTTGTACCCTGCACACGGTACATGTCGGTCTCCCATCCAGATACTAACCCCTCGGTCGTCTTTTGCTTATATCTATTTTTTGTATTTGATAGGGTTTTCATGGTTTAAATTGTCCGTTGTTTCAGTTTAACTCTTATAGGAGGCAGTGTAGCTCAGGAATTAAGGCGCTTGCCTTGAAGTCCGGATATTCCGGGTTCAAGACCTGCTCTGACCATTCGTTGATAAAGTTGCTCCCGGTAATCCCTGATTCAATTTCCCAGCTGCACTTGTAAATAGCCAACTGGTTTGCCTTCGGCCAGTTGGGATTCTCAAAAGTTGTTGTTCTGTTTCGTCGTTTCGTTAATGTTTCATTGGCCCTGAAAAGCCCTTATGGAGAGCGGTCAATTATGTATGTATTTTATTGTACTCTTGGTCTAAATTTGTTCATGCAATCGTGATATTAGAGACCCTTACGTCCGAGGACGAGAGCGACTACGATTGCGAGTTTTCCGTAGTGAGCATGCGAATAAGCTAACATTTTTTGAAGTGCACGTGCTCGGAACGGAAAACTCGTAGTCATCCTTGTCTTCTGATCTAAAGGCCCCTATTAAGTTAGCCAGCTGTTTACTGAAACACTCTTCCCATTTCAATACAAGTATATTCATTTCAACTTGTCTTTGCAAAGCGGCGGATAAAATTTCTCTGAGATCAGGCTTTTCTCCTTTATGGTCACTCCCATTCCCTTTCGAGACGAAAAAAAAGCATTTCGAGCAAAACATGCAATAAATGTTAAAACATATTGACATCGATATCTGACTGGTCAATAAAGCCAGAGTTTTTAACCGCCGTTTCCGTTTAGCGTTGGTTTCAACTCGCGTATTACTGTGTATATCGGATCGACTATTTATGAAAACTTCAAAGTGGCCACATTTGATGTTGTGACCTTCTAAGATTGCTCGATCGGCAATAGATTAGGTGTTATGATTAATGTTTCCAGTGAGAACTCTGAAGTGACCAATTGTCAATATATGCAAGCGTCGCTTGGTCTTTCCACTGTCCAATCCCTTTCACAAAGGTAGCAGGGATGGCGCAGTAGTGAGAGCACTCGTCTCCAACCAATGTGGCCCGGGTTCGATTCCCAGTTTCGGCGTCACATGTGGTTTGCGTTTGTTGGTTCTCTTCCCTGCTCTGAGAGAATTTTCTCCGTGTACTCCAGTTTTCCCCTCTCTACAAAAGCCATCATTGATTTGATTTGGCCCCAATTAGTGCTCTTGTGCTAAATCCATTCACTACTTGCACAAATCCCATAATACACCTCTTTTACCCCCCCCCCCCCCCAAAATCTGCATGGCTTTGTTTTCGACTTCTCTTGGGACATTTTCATGTCCCAGGAGAAATTGCAAACAATTGTTAGGCAAAAGTTTTGGGGGGTAATAGAGGTGTATTTTGGGATTGTGCAAGTAGTGAATTGACACTGAAATAAAGTT
>NC_090879.1:48525356-48542856 GCF_036669935.1 Montipora foliosa
ACGCGCTTGAAGCACAAGATTGATGGTTTTCAAATAAATAAAGCGATACTGTGCTTACGGGAAAAGGCAATCGAACACTTAATTCCCTACTCCTACACCACTTTAAAAACCTTTTGATGACCCTAAGGTAGGCTTTAGTTGTAGAGTTCGCCCGGGACTGTAACATCACACTCACGATTTGGCGAAAATTTGAAGACGAAAACAGGAAAGGTTCCCAAGCTCCGTTTGAACTAAGTATCTGAAATTACAAATAAGAACACTCCGAAGTAAAGGTAAAAGGTAAAGTAACTTTATTTAACGTCGGTAGTTCCTTCAGCTACGAGGCTGGTATCAATGGAAGCCGACGGTGCGCCCTTTACCCCCCTCCCTCTGTCAGTGCTCCGTTTTAAGGGGATTAGCTACACGGATCAGAGGAAAGTCGAAACAGACGTTGAAGTCACCGAGGATCGAACCGGGGACCTCTCGCTCCGAAAGCCGCGCACTAGCCAACTGAGCCACGACTGCTCCTGAAGCTCACGACTGCTCGTAAAGCGGGGTAAAACCCATGCAATTCATAATTCCAGAAAAACTAATTATACCGGGCGGGTGCCAGGTCACCCGTACAAGCAGCTGTACCAATAATCAGTGCCATCCCCCAATAAGGCCAGTGCCTACAAAGTCAGAACTGATTATTCTCACATTCCAAACGGGTGCAGTCACCCTTGATCTAAGATTGCCAGTGCCAATAAAATGCAACGTCACTGGTGCAGCCAGCAGAAACAGCCAAAAACCCAAGCAAACGCTAGAAACTAATCATAGCAGACAAGCTGGAAGGTGCCGCCACCCCCAGGTGTCACGAGCAATAATTCTAGTCAAGAAACTTCATCCTTAGAGCAATGACATGCCCCTTAAAGTCCTTTGATCCTAAAAGGGAATTGAGATTCCTATCATGAGTTAAGGATTGGTTCCCGATATGCATGCTATAAGCTGATATATACTTGAGATATTTACTTGTCAGTAGAGGCCAATAATGAGCCGAAGGCCAAAAGGGGAGAACAACGGTACCCACAGCGTTTTGAGACTTCATATAATGAAGAACTCTAGAAACGATAGAAACGGGCGGGACCACCCAACAGTTCTCTCCTCGAAGTGGCTGAATAAAGAAGTCGATACCCGCCGTGTTGGGATTCCAAAACCTAGAAAAGAATCGGGGTAGCTTATGATTATAATAATTAGCAAAACAATCTACGGAATGCGGCCCCCAGCGCTCATTTAGGGACGAAAACAAATCACTGGTAGTCTGCCAATCATCGACGTCTCGACTAATGTAATCAGCCTGTTGATTTAAAGTGCGGGGAATCCACTGTATGTCCAGGTAAATCCCTGACTGAACACAAATATCGAAAATTCTTCTGGCAATTTTGTGCAAGTCCATCTTCATGCTACCTACTTCAACGATTCTGGCAGCAGCTTGACTATCGGTAAACCACTTGACATGTGATCCTTTAAGGACTGGGGCAAACGAACGCAAAGAAAATTCTATCGCACATAACTCCCTCCACGTGGAGCTCTGTAGACTCTCCGAATCCGTCCACATTCTATGGCACACGTACTCGTTATTGAAGCCAATAACAGAACCACAACCCGTAGCACTGGCGTCAGAATAAACAAATGAACTAGAGCAGGTATATGCGAAACAATGTCTGTTGTTAATATTGCTAAGATTTGTTTTCCAAAAATACAATTCCTCCTGACAGTAATCGTCAAGGTAAAACTCCGTATCCCAACGGTCATTACACAAGGTGGACATGACACAATGTCTTGTCATAATTATACCAATATTACCAACGACAGGACCCGTTGAAATAATTTGACCTGTAAAAGAAGCCAAACTTCTCGCCGAAACCTTAAAGTTTGAGTTGATAATATGGTCAATGGTTTTTAAAATCTTCGTAATCCTTCTATCTACAATTTTTAAAGTGCCCAGGATCGAATTCCAAGTCAAGCCTAACCAGTCTAAAACCTGCGTGGGCTCCCATACCGACTTCTCATCGTTAGGTATAAACCCTGCACTGCTCAAGTCGTTTCTAACAGCTCGGGCAGTAGCGTGACAGTCTTGTTTATCTTGGACTATGCCCCAACCATCATCTAGAAAGATGGCTATACAGATACCCTGTAATCTCCAGCGTTTTACCAAAGGTTTCAAGAGCTTAGTAAAGACATAAGGGGCAGTGGATAAACCGAAAGGAAGAACGGTAAATACATAAAATATTCCATCCCTAGAATCTGCGATCTCCCACGAAAACCCAAGGTAAGTTTGGTGTTTGGAAATTTCAACGTGGTGATAACCGCTTTTTAAATCGAAGGAAAACATATAAGACCCCTTTGTAAACTAGGAAAGAGCAACCTTCCAATCCTCGAATTTCACTCTTTGTTTAAGTAAACACTTATTTACGTGGCGTAAGTCCAGAATTAGTCGTTTTTTACCGCATGGCTGTACTGACACAGATAAGGGGTTAACTACCAAGGGTTTCTTAGCAACTACGCAGACACGCCCAGAGAGAACAAGCTCATGGATAGCTTGGTCCACAAAATCGGCATGGAATCTAGCAGACTTATTATTCCTGAGCTTCACGGGTTCGGGCGAACTAGCAAAAGGTAATTTATAACCGTTTTCAATTAGCGATAAGATAAAATTAGGCGCACCAATAGATTTCCAAAACTCGATGTTAGCTCTCAGATTACCCTTCACGCTTAAAGATAGCCCACTGTCCACTTCGAATTTTTCTGCAATTTCTTCTACCTGCGCTAAGTCTTCCTCAATACTTGATAGCTGGCTGGCTTGATTGAATTCCTGTTGGCTTGTTGTAGGAAGGTACTGGTAAGGAGTTGTGATTGTAGGACTGGTAACTGTGACCTCCTGGCCAGAAGGCAGAACGGCAGTCTTTGGCCCAATGACCGTATTTTCCACATTTGAAACAGCGGAACCCTTCATAACAAGCATCCCTACGGCCTGTAAATAAAAATAACAACGACTGCAGTAAGCTGGGCGGGTGGGTGGGATAAATGCTGAAGTATAAACTGCGTGGATCGCTAGCGTGAGTGAATATTCAACGGTCACAATGGTTATAAATACCAGGGACTAACCAATCAAAAGTTATGCATAATAAGAACAAGTGAGTAGGTGAGACAGGAGGCGCGAAGATATTGGAGCATAACCAATTACTGGAATACCAGCGGAAAATTCATCTTTAATAAGATTACAGTTCTAGATCATATTAACAGTAACCCTAATGCATGACATACACTATTGCGCTAATGTTTCGTTCTTGAAGATCTCAATTGAAAGTTCAAGATGATTTCCGGCTTAGTGGAGCAGATGAGTGGTTCATTTATGATCTAAGTGTTTCATAAACTGCGGTCAGTTTTAGACAATAAAATGATTATAAAACGTCATAGCTGAGACTTTCAAGTTTCGACTTCATCCAAGGTATTGACATATTTTTGTCCCGAGAAAATATGTAGGTGCACGGTATTTCCAAGCCATAGCCAGCCGCGCGATTTTCTCGCTTTCCGGTCACGACCACCTTTCCTTTGTTTGTGAGCCGCCAAACTGGAGAGAGAATTTGCGTTCTGAAATTGTAGAAGAGATTGTTGAGGAGAGTGATGACGACGAAGCTAGCGATGATTTTGATCTTCCTTTGAGGACTCCAGAGGTCAATTCTGTCAAGGAAGCTCTCGGTATTATTAATAAGTTAGCGGAGTTTTCTGATTGGCAGGGCAACGAAGAACTGTGCAAAGCCGTTGCACGCGTTAAAGATGTCTTTGTGGCTTCACAGCTCCACTCATTGAAACAATCATCAATCAAAAACTTCTTTATTAAGTCTTAAAAGACTTAGATTAGAGACTCAAAATACTGTTGTCTGAACCGTTACTGTTTTACTTTTTTTTATAGAGAACTGATATGTGATGTCATAATTGCGCCTTAGCGCTGTAGCGGTGCGTTAGCACTTTTTGGCAGTTGCTGTGCTACGCATTGTCATCTTAATAAGAAATTTGAAGTTTTTAATCCCTGTGGATGCGTGAATTATACCTTCGCAAACCCATTCTATGACAGGCAATAACTAAATATTATCTACAATACTATACTATACAACACTATTAATAACTCATTTTCATATCCAAACCTTTATGCTAAAAGCTCTCGTAAGCGACCAGCCTCTATTGTTTTAGGGCGTGGTCGCTTACGACAGCCCATTCTCGTAAGCGACCAGCTCCAGTTACGATCACTTTTTCGAATTCCCGAGGTGGTCGCTTACGAGAGCTTCGACTGTATGACCAAAAAACTCAATTCTTCTTTTTTTTTGGATTTCAAACCTTTGCTTACTAAACAGTAAGTGACCCAGGTTTTTAGCCTTAATTTCAAAAAGACGTCTCTTTATTTTTACTGAAATCTTCTATTTAATAGTTCGCCGTTACTAACTTTCAAATTTTGCTGAGCTGGATCGAGGACAAAATGACTTCAAAGACTCACTAATTTAAGAACGCAATGCGTGTGTACGCGCCGGACTGAATTTATATGCGGCATGGGGGTCAACCTCGTTCCCAGGGTCTCTCTTCTCTCCCTCCCTTGTCGTTGAGAAAAAACCCGGGTTCACGCTGGTCACGTGTCTCCCAGAATCTGGGAGGTCACTGATCAAATGTTTGTTAGGAGATGGGTGGCAATGTAGGCCTTGTCGACATTGCAAAGAAGGGAATCAGCACGCAATTGATTTTGTGGCCAGATAACCATTCACAAAACGTTTGACGGCAGTATTTTATGTACTACACATATGGAATTCGACGTGAAAGGAAAAAAGTTGTGGTCAAATCGATTGGACGCCACAGAAAATATCCTCGCGTTATTCAAGTTTTCACCCGAGTGAAGGTCCGGATCAGCGAAAAATGCTCATCGTTTGCGACAATTTTAAAGAAAAGAAGATTTTGTCGTGCAAGAAAACAAGCGAAACGTTTTATCCATGGGAAACAAACATGTTCAGCGATCAGCCGGTGTGCTGTTATTTGAGTTCTCATGTCACATATCGACCTCAAATCCATCAAATCAAACTGTATTAGCATGTGCAGGTATTTTATTTTGTTCTTTGATTTTCGTTTTTCTTTCGAATTTAAACAACGTGATTGCTAAAGTAGCAATCTTGTACAGCGAGTCGACAGTTTTGATTTACGATATTTATATTTCAGCAACTTCGTGTGAATTGTCGATTTCGTTAAGATACTTTTTTTTACCACTGCACAGCGCTTTAATAGCGTGTATTTTTTTTAGCCGCGGTAAAATAAAAGAGACATTTTTATCAAGCAAACGTAGTGTTTGGTGTATTCATTTATGTTAGTGTTTGTTCTGTAGAAGCAAATTTGGCTACTAACGAAATCAATTTTTTTAAAAGTGAACGTCAATCGCCGCTGAACATTGAAGTTGTCTTGTCGATCACAAAACCTCTTGCTTTTAGTTTGACCGCTTTTGTGGGAATTCATCTCCTGTGGGAATATAACATCAGGTCTTTTGACCTTGTTTGATACTTAACATCGTAAGATGAAGATTACGTATTCAAAAAATGCCTTGTTAAACGAATATTCTTTCGTCCGGTTGCGGTTTGCGGAATCAAAATATAACGAAAACACTACCCTAGTGGGAAAATGTTTGTCGACGAGTGCCACGTGACTAGCGTGAACCGGGGTCTTTTATCAACGACAATGGAGGCAGAGAAGAGAGACCCTTGGAACGGGGAGTTTCCAGTGAGTCTCGGGCTTTCAGACTTTTAAACTCGTATTTTGCGTAAATAGTAATTTGCATTTACTCGCTGAAATTTTAAGCTCGTGAGTACATGACGTCACTTTTCCCTAAATCCAACCCTCTGAGGTCAAACTGGTCAGTCAGGTGTAGGGCATGTAGTTCCCGGTGTTGTGGTCTGTCTTCTGTGGTGTATCATGGTTGGGAGAGTGAAATGCTGGGAGAGAGCCGTAAGTTAGAAAACTGTAACAGGTTATTACGTCTCCCTCTTTAAATAAAGATAAAACAAACAAACAAACAAACAAAAGAACAAGCAAACAAACAAACAGGTGTCAAGCAAATACTTTCAAAATCTGAAGAAAAAAAGGAATTGATTTTTGATCATACCAGCACTTAAAGATCTTGCTCACGTTAAAATTGTCGAAGAATAAGAGCATGCGCGCCGGATACTCAATTTCTCCATTAGCTCTGAAAATCCCTAATGGGAGCGGTCAATTAAGTAATTAAGATTGTGATTATTATGGCACAAATTTGTTTTGACAGTTTGTTTCTTTCTCCCGATTGGAGTTAGCGAAACACACGAGAAACTACGAAAGGGTCAAAAAGTGAGGGTGGTCAGTCTCGTTAACCATAATCGCCTTCACTGACCTCAAAATTGGTTAGTCAAGCAGATGTATGTGAACTAAACATAGACGCTTCAAAACAGTGCATAATCCGTTATCAAATTTATTAAGGATTGTGATTGCGCGACAAATTTGGACTATGGAAATCGCGAAACATTCACTCAGCCGATACAACGCATTCGTAGAAAGCTTAGTAAAAGGCGTTGCGAGAGAGGTCATGTCTTATTAAAAACTTACCAGAAAACGGATGCAAATATGAAAGTTGTGGGCCCAGATAATATCACTCGTCAATAAGGTTTGTTGCTACACACACTTGTGCTGATATCGAGAGGGTATGGCGAAAAACGCCTTACTTGGATTTATCCAGGCTAGTGTGAAAAAGATATATTTATAGTTTTGATACTGAAAAAATCCTAAACTTACGTTAGGTCAAATTGAGTACATTCTTCCTAAACTTATAACATTTTACATCTTTCGTTCAACTTTACCCGCCTCTTTCAAATTGACGTGCCACGGTCACAGTTGCCTCAATTATTCATTTGAGCTCTGTGTTTCGAGATGCAAACTGAAGTCAATTATTTATGCTACGATCAAACTTTTATAGAATGCAGACACCACTTGAAAACATCCACGCAGTATTGTTTTTGAAACATCAAAAGTTTCGAAAGAATCTAGGCTTTCACGTTTGTTTCAAGCCATGTGAAAACTAAAAACGCAGGCTTTGGCATCTTGGAAGTTTTAGTAATCGTTACTCTACATTCTGACGCTGGATGGGGTCTTCCTCTCTTCTTGCCCTCTTTCTTTTTTTCTTTTCATCATGTCCAACTTTTGCGCTGGAGGAGAGCATTCATGTGAAGATAGGTATGTTGCAGACCTAATGATTGCAAGCGAGCTTGGATTTCTCAAAAGATCTTGACAGACTACAATGTATCCAAGAGCTTTCCTTTTCCTTCCCTTTTTTTCTGAGATATATTGTTTTCGTTTGTCGATTACAAGTCGTGTAATATAAAGTCATAAATGATCGATAATATGTTTATGAAGGGTGGGACAACTAACTAGAGGCTGGTTTGTGATGGAATAACTTATTGACTCAGTGTTCTCATTCTCCTCTATTTTCACCCAAACCACTGAAATAAATAGTTTTATCCTTTTTGTTGTTATATAACTGAACAAAACAGGAGCTCTGTACAACAAAAACACTGAAAGCCTTCTTCATCTCCTAAAGTACGTAATTGATTACAACTTTTCCCACAAGACGAATCTTCCAGGCCATAAGTTCACAGTAACACCTGTCATGGTTGATGGGAAAGACCTTCTTTCTAACGGTAAGGAGCCTTTTCTTGTAGAAGTAACGAATCAAGCAGGTTGTGAATAGGAAAATAACTTGACGAAAAGCGCAAAACTGTAATAGCACTGTGATTAAGGCGTACAGTTGCCATCTTGCGACCTTGCACCTGAAAAATAGGAACAATTTTTTTTACACTTTTTTTTTAACAATCGCATGTCACCATAAAACGGGTCGTGTTGTACCTCACTAAAAGGTCTTCAGGATTGGCCAAAAAAACCAATAGAAGGAACAATGGATTTAGCACAGAAAACAATAGGAAGTACGGCACTAGACGACCAATGGAATATAGTGTTCAACAAGAGGTACGACCCTACCGCACAAAGAGTTTTCCATAGGTCTTTGTCGTTGGTTCCCATCTGTGAACCACGCATTTGTGAAAGTTACTTGTGAATTGCAATTCCAAGTTTCTTTTCGTTGACAACTGTCTAATGTTTTCACTTGCAACTTGTTATCAAACTCCTTTTCTCGTAGAAGTGTTGTCGGTCTTGTCCAATGCTGTATCCATCATTGACCTCTCCTGTGGGGATAAGAAGTCCTCAGATCTCAGCACCCTGCTTCGTGTTCCCATGGTGACCGTGGACCCTATTCAAGACACCACCCCGCGTATGTTTGTCTCGTCTATCAGACCGTCTTATCAAGTCGTTAATCAGGCTCTGTTTGATGTCATGGACTCCTTTTCATTTTCGAAAGTAGCCGTTGTATACGATGGTAAGATTGTACGAACCCTGCTAATATTTATCGTAATTCTTGTTCTTAGGAGAACATATTTGACTTCCGAGTTTTTTGTTATACAAAAATCCGGCTCTATTTCAAGGAAAGTTAGGCGAGGCTTCAAGCTACCCTCTTCTATATTTTGCTTCAATCAGCAATTGTCTCAGTTGCTTCATGCTGCAGAAACCGGGTTAAGCTCCGGCTGTGTGAGCACCAGTGACTCAGGGACTTGGCCCTTGACCTTGCCTTTGCCTTTCCCTTTTTGTCTTGGAGAGACAAAACTTTTTTCCTCCAGAGAACTTACTTTTTCTGTACTCGGAGAAAACGTTATCTCCAGAAAACCTCATCCCACTACCCTATCTCTCATTTTCCCCACAAAAATTAAGCAATGGAAAAATTTTCTTGGTTCACTTTCTTCGCAACGAACATTTATTAGACACTTAGAGAAAATTGCAACATTGCTTATATGTAATGCAAGTGTAATGTAATATTATATTCGTTAAAGTAAAGGGGTATTAATTTCTAAACGTGAAAATAACCCAAATAGCACGAAATTCAAAATCTTTACATAAATAATTTGATTCTTTCCATTTGAAAAATCTTTCAGGGCCGATGAATGGGTTCAAACAGATTGACATAACAATCATCAAAAACTGTTAAAGGGTAGCAAAAGATGTCAGTAACATTTGTAGTCTTAATGATTTACAGCTTCAAGAGTAAAACAAGCGTCCCATTTCTATGCAAAAGCTCGCCGATGGCCGCGGTTTGATATTCATATGATACCGGAACTTGCGGTGCACGATAGGGGAGAGTTGGGCAAGTCATTGACGTTTTTGCGCAAGTCACTCATAAAGGACATCATTTTGTTTTGTGATGAAAGGGACTTGGTTACGATTATGAATGAGGTAAACGTAAACAATGACCATCGCAAACAGTGTTAATTTTTTACTTGTCCATGATCGGGATGGAAGGTTCGATCGAAATAGGCGCCTTTGTTGTGATTATTCTCTTCGAAACAGTTTAATTTGCAATCAGCGCACTACTATGATACTTGGAAGAAATTCAGCTGTAGAAGAGCGAATGCTAGAAAATTGCTTTTGGAAAAATGTATTTCTTTTAACACCTGACTTATAGTTTTCAATTGGTTTATTTAAAATAAGATGACTTCATAATTCTTGAATCAACTAAAGGGAAGTCAGGTGTGTTCCGAAAGCCGGTTAAGACCACGAAAAGGGTTATAAACACCTCACGCAGACGAAGCCTATGGTGCCTTTGTACACTGTAGCCGTGCACCCTAATCCAACACCTACTGGTAAAAGTATTATTAAACATAAAATGAGAATTTCATTCCATAAAGGTTATTTGTACAAATCTATATGAAAAAAGCCTATACAGCCAATCAGAATGGCGTACAGCTCTTTCACGTGTGGAAGTATAACCAATCAACGATAGCGTGAAGGCCTTTCCAAGCGGATCACTCGTGCATCTCGTGCAAATCGTACTTTGCTATTGAATTAAATTAAATTTCCATTTGGTTCTATTGTTAGTGAGTTTTTGTTTCTAATTTGCTTTCAGAAAACTATTTCAATGAAAATTCTCGTCTTATGTGTAATAAACAGCTCACGACATAGAAAGTGCTTTGTATGGGGTTGTATTCACTCGTTGTTTGTGTCAAAAACCCGAACGAGCGAGGTACCTCGCTCGTTCGGGTTTTTGACACACAAACAACTAACGTTAACTATATTTATGGCCCACTGATACGTTCTCGCTTACTGAATTGGATTTACCTTTGATATTTTTATCACCATCTTGATTTTACAGGCACTGTATGTTGGAATCAATGACAACAACTACCGATGGATAACCAGTGAATTGGTAATTGAGACAGTGTAATCATTTGGAAAATAGAGATTACTTCATGAAAAATGCGCGCGTACGATTTTTATTCACGAGTTTAGTAGTATCAGGAGGGGGACATTGGGGTTTACGGTATTGCGGTATTCAGCTTTTTTTTTCATTTTTTCATGCGGTATTTCGGTAATTTAAAATTTTACGTGCGGTATCGCGGTATCATCTAGCCTGGCGGTATGCGATTTTTCATCATTTTGGCTGACGGTATTCGGTAAAAGAAGGCTCTTCACGGTATTGCGGTACGGTTCATTTGCCCTCAGTCTTCTGTCTCATAGACCTCATACAGGTCAGAACAGTATGCAAAACAAAACACAGTAACGTTCAGTAAGCTATAAAGGTCAAGAAGTAAGCTGTAAAGCTATAAAGTATATAATGGAAGGTTTTGACATAATGGTAAACTGATTACACAATTTCTGACAGTTAATCTACAATGTGATTGTATTTGCATCCAATGAAAATGAGCCGTTTCCTTTGAGTTAACTGACCCGACTTTTCGATCGGTAAACCGGTAATTCGAGGTCTTCGAGGTCCTCTCCGTTTTACGGAATGGCTGAGGCTGCTCCGGTTGACGAGGTCATTATTGACTGTGTGGCTTGTTTTTATGAAGAAGGCAAGGGGGGCGAACAGTATCGGAAGGAGAATAAGTTTCGAAGCGCTGTTGAGAACGGCGAAAACGCCTTGTGAAGTTGAGAGAGAGGATTTGGTAAGTTTGTTTGACTTGTTATGCAGCGTGTACGACAGCTTGACTACCCTAGACATATTAACCTCACAAGTCTCAGAATAGTCCCACATGTAATTATGAAAACTCGTACTAGCCGAGCGCGTGGGAGGTTCTTTTTGTTTTCGCGCACGCAAGGTAAAATATATGGGAGTTTATTGCTGTTGGGGCGACTTCCTGTATAACAATCAATAACAAGCTCAAAATGGCTTATAGTGTCCATAATGGTTTTGCGTGCGCTGACTTTGTCGAGGGTGGCCAGGAAAGGTCGTAAAGGGGGGTTAACGGAAATAAATTGGTCCTTTCACAATTCGCAGGAAATAAAATCGGCCTTTCACGTTTCACAAAAAAGAAGACATTTTTGCACGAAATTAACGTAATTTACGATTTTACGGTTGCTTTTGTTGTGCCATCCTTGGAAAATTCTCAAGGTCCTCAAGGTAGTAGTGACGAGGACATTGAGGAAACTGCTGACGAAAGTGCGCCAATGCTTCAAGGGGAAGCTCGGTATTTGCAAATCCGAAGCTCAGCAAACTTCCTCCTTACTACACGATCTGGATTTGGAAGAGTTATTCGTTTCAGTAATCGTTTATTGTACTGAAACAGAACGGAAAACTAGGAAACTGGTTTAAGGTAAGAGGATTTTTATTCATTATAAGACCTCACACTTTACTCCATGCTTTTTATTTTGCATTCGCCTACCAGAAGGTTCAAAGAATGCAATTTTCCTTTCGTGAAAAATAGCAAACAAGTTGAGAATAACTTCACCGTCAAACTACCAAAACAACTAAAATACAGGGACATATGTATACCTGCTTGCAATAAAGTAAGTGTGACCAATTATAAAGGGTCTAAATGCGGTACGGGTATTTCGTCGATTTTCGACACGGTATTTCGGTATTTGCCAATTTTTCTTGCGGTATTGCGGTATTGGGTATTCCCACCCCACCCTAATATCCCCCCTCTATCAAAACACGAGCGATTGAGCGCAGCGAACGAGTGAGTTTTCTGATACGAAACGAGTGAATAAAAATCGTACAAAGCCTTTTCCATGCTGTAATGTGTTTATTTCATAGGTACTGAGGTTTTTTTCGTGGTAATGTTTGATAGACAAATTTATTTCGCACAAATGGAGTGGGGCGATGAAAGCAACAAACAATGGTTTAAAATCGCCCAACCGACAATTTATTCCAAAGTAGTCCAAAGGGAAGAGTGTTTTTAATTCGTCGCTTGTCAAAGCTACCGGCCCTTTGGGTTTATTTCCCTTTCCTTGCTTCTCTAGTTGTTTTTGTTTGGAATAAAGAACCTCTCTGGTTTTGTCAAATACCAATATGCTTGCGGAATAGCCCTTTTTCTTCAGTTGTCGCTCCAAATTAGCCACGAAACTTCGAAGGAAAGTCCGCTCGTATTCATTGCCGTCTTTAGTGCGGACGGAGATGATAAATTGGTTGATGTATTCAGTATTCATTCAGCTCAACCGCTGGAATAACTTCCATTTTCCTGTCTACGACCTTCGTTTTCAAAAGTCGTTCAAGCAATCGTTCATCTCCTTCAGTTTTTTGAGCCGGATTTCTGTTTTCTTGTTCTAAAATGAATTCCTCAACTGAGCAAACAGAAGCAAACCTTCCCTCGGCCATTTTTCAAAGCGCGCGGTTTTTGTTCAACGGCTGTCAGATGACGTTCCATTCGATACGTTCATTCATCACTAGTGAAATTTCGTCGTTCGCGTTGCTGATTGGACGAAAGATAATTTTTCACAGTGAAATTTTGACATTCGTGCTCCTGATTGGCTACAATTAAAATCAGTACGAATTTTATTCACCATGATTTTCATGGATAAATCTCAGTACCTATAAAATAACAAATTGAACTTTCCGGAGGGAACTCACTTAATGGACCTGAAAATCTAAAATCATCATTTGATTTCATATTTTATTTTAAGAAATACGTGGTAACGGAGGACGTTTTCCCAATACAAATTTGTCCTAATGCATAAAGCATATGTTTGATACCAAAACCAGTGTCCCAACAAATCAACTGTACCGGCAAATTCGTCCTTCCCTGGGGAGAAGAAAAATCTGGTGTTCTTACAAACAAGAATATTTTGTTACGCTCGTAACGAACTTTACAAATTTACGCGGAAATGAATGGAAAAAACAGCTGAAGAGTAAGTTCTGTATGTGTGAAGTATCTTTTCTGTTTAATTCGTTTTTATAAGGAGAAGGAGAGGAAGTCTGTGGCCCAGCTTTCAAACTACCTCCACCTTCTTGCTTCCAACCAAGTGTGAAAAAATGCCCAAATTGATTTCCCTGTTTTGTTGTTTATGAAATGGGATGGTACACACTTGTATATACTCTTGCATTTATTTTTGGTGCACCGTGATTTCAGTTGTAAGAGACTTTTCCTCTGCTTTCTGTCAAAAGGAACTTGCAGGACCTAATAAGTCGAATCCAGCGATTCTTGGGATGGTGGGACTTGGGCTTCATCTGAGCAATGAGCGGGATGCTAGGATTCTGAAAGTGCGAGCCATGAGAGACGGTGGAATTGAACACTCACTGGTTGGTAGCAGTTTTTTTTCTTCAGAACGGCTCTCCTAAAAGACTGCTCTTTCCACTAAGCTTTCAAACTGCGTCTGACGTTTTATCATGACGCAGAAAACGTTTTGTGTGCGGAGAGTTTTTATTTGTCTACAGGAAAATGATGCAATTAAAATGCAAAAGAGCGACACGAGAGCACATTATTTCCAAGCCTTTTGCTGCGGGAAATATTACTCGCTTTCTGGAAGACGGTTTTGACGTGAAACTTGAAATAGACTTGAAAGCGCTTTGATGAAAGCTCTTGAAAAAAATGAAAAACGTTATAAAGTTCCTTAAGGTGGCTCAAACCAGTTTCAACACTTTCAAGAGACCTTGTTATTAGAAGGATTGACACTACAACGCTTGATCACCCAACAGCAATATTGTGGAGCCAAATGAAACATAAATTATTGCTAAACAAGATGCAGTTATTTTTGTGACGTAACAATAACCATGGCAACAGGAAAGCCTTGCAAAAACACCCTATATTTTGGCTTTAGTTGCTCGTATCTGAAAAACGAACTCGGTGAACCCAAATTTTTTCTTGCTCAAAAGTGATCAGCAGACCAAGATGGAACTCTATGCAGAGTTTAAAAAAATTTTGTGGAGCGGATTCAGATCGATTCAGAGCTACCTCAAGTTTTCAATTATTTAAGGTGTCTTTGGATTCGCTCCACAGAATTTTTAAAAACTTTGCAGAAAGTTTCACTCTAGCATGCTAATTACATTTCAGAAATAAAAAATGGGGTTCACCGAGTTCGTTTTTGAGATAGGAGCAGTTAAAGTCAAAATATGGGGTGTTTTGCAGGGCTTTCCTGTTGCCACGGTAACTTTTTACGTCACAAAAATAATCGAATCTTTTTCAGCAAAATTGGTTTTAGATATGGTACGATAACATCGCTGTTAAGTGGTAAAGGGTTGTAGTGTCAATCCTTCTAATAAGAATGTTTCTTTCAAGTGTTGAAACTGGTTTGAGCCACCTTAAGGTAGCATCTCACCTCAAATGTGACCATTGTGGGGAAAAAGTATTTTACGATAGCAAGATAGATCTTACCTATCTTGTTAAAAAAAATCGAGAAAGTGTTGTTTCTGCAAGAAGTTATGAACAAAATAGTGTTTTCTTCACTAATTGCCTTTAATGGAATGTTGACAAGTCATTGTGGCAATCTGTCAATACACCACTATCATGTTACATGCCATCCTTGTTTCGACACGGCCAGACCGCGCAACAATATTATCGCGCTGTTGCCATGTCATCCAGAAAAAAAGCGAAAGCGATCGAGCTGCCCTTTTGTACCAAAGAAATCCGTAAAACGAAAACAAGGAAATTGTTTTGACAAGGATTGGGCCGACAAACTTGCCGCCAGCGACAAAGAGTCCTATTATAAACAGCACGAGAAGATGTGCCTGGCAACTGTGTAGCGGTAATTTTGTGGCTCTATTCGACAGTACTGATCTTATGGACCAGAAAGCAATTTGTGTTGTTTCCTATCCAGTTTATTACCATTCTTTCCCAGCTGCTTGCTTCCTTCCCCGTCTTATTCTTCGTCGTATTTGTCCCAGTTACCTTTGTCCCCTTTTTCGTTTGTTTAGGCATTGCTAACGTTTGTTTGGCCTAGGATCGAGAGAATTCAGGGAATTGACTTTTTCCTGCAACAATTGAATATGCATCCCACCAGATATGATAATATATTGCATCTCATCTTCACCAATTCCCCTGAGGTAGTCATGATGTGTCCTGTGCGTCACCTAAAACAATAGGTATCTTCAGTGATCACTCCCTATTGTTTTTCGACCTAGAGCTGCGCACGAAGTCATCCGAGCGCGACAACAGAACTGTGTTTGATTATCGCAGCGCTGACTGACCTCTCTCCTTCTGATTGCTCCAACAAAAACATCGATGAAGACTGGCAACGTTGGAGTGACACCTTCCTCAGTGCGACCTCTACTTACATCCCGTTGAAATCATTTAAAAGGCTCAATGCACCGCCTTGGATTGACCGCGAGGTCAAACACCTGCTGAACAAGAAAGACACTGCAAGGCGTAAAGTTAATCTAAGCCCAATGACCGAGCATGGGAAACGTTTCGCGAACTCAGAAGAATTTTTAAAGCGCTAATAGCTTCCAAGCGCAAGGAATTTTTTCAATCGCTGGCGGATTGAGCAAAAACAAGTTCCAAAACGTTCTGGTTGGCATTCAGGTCAGTCTCAGGAAGTTCCAGCATTCCAAATAAGATGGTTTGGACTCGGGAGGGTGAACCTTGTGTCGCAGCTGATAATCCTGTCGATATTGCGAAGTTGCTAAACAAGTACTTTTACTCAGAGTTTCAGCGCCCGCTAAATGATGAGGCTTACCAGGCGCGGCAGGCATTGTCTGACGGAAAATGCTACACCAGTGAGATCAGTGAGATGTTTTTGTCTCCCTCTGATGTGCGCGACGCTCGTTTGTCTCTGGATGTAAACAAAGCGACTGGTCCTGATGAAATTCCAGCCAGGCTACTAAAGATTTGCGCGCCGCGTTTTTGTGGATCCCTGTGTGCTTTGTTCAATAAGTCTCTTAGCCTTGGGGATCTCCCGTCTGCGTGAAAATTATCTGACATCATCCCAATACAAAAGGGCGGAGCCACCAAGGAGACTTCCAACTACAGACCGATATCGTTGCAATCAGTCTTGTCCAAAGTGTTGGAGCGATGTGTTCACAATAAAATCATTGATCACATCTCCAGTCAGCTTCACAGACTGCAGTTTGGTTTCCTGAAAGGGAAGTCTACTGTTTCCCAACTTCTCCCTAGGGCACCTCCTGTTTCTTGTGTTTGTAAACGATCTGCCTAATGAAGCCACCTCACGAAGCCACCGCGTCGTTAGTGACCCTGCTATCGTGCTATCGTGAAATCAGGTCTCCCGATGACTGCGCATCGCTGCAATGTGACCTTGATCACATCTACAACTGTTGTAGTGAATGGCGCATGGTTTTAAACAAGTCCACATATGGGGTCCTGTCAATCACGGGGAACAAAAGCATTGTAAGCTCCACTTATCAGCTTCAGAACGTTGACGTCGAGGTTACCGAGTCTCAGAAAGACCTTGGGGTATTTGTCACCACAACCCTGAAATGGAACCAGCACATGCAATTTGTTACTGCCAAGGCAAGCAAAATGCTCAGTTTCATAAGACGAAGCACCTTCGACACCCAAGGCCTATCGGTTCGTCAGTCTCTCTACTCGGCCTTTGTGCGAAGACCTCTAGCTTACTGTTCTCAAGTCTGGAGCCCCCAGACAGTTACTCTATTGTACAGCTTGGAAAGAATACAGCGCCGGGCCACCAAACTGATTTTGTCTCTACCCTTCAGGACAGATATGAGCTACATACCAGGCTACTTAGATTAGGACTTGTGCCCCTGTGTTACTGGCACGAATACTTGGACCTTGTAGATCTTTTCAAGTCCACGGCAAGCGATCCATACATCTCTGTAAATATTCCTATGAGAACCACGCGTCGCAAAGATCCGTCAAAAGGCTTAATTGTAAATATACCGAGATCTAAAACCCGTCACTTTTCAGAGCAGTTATTATTGTAGAGCTCCGCGTGTATGGAATATTCTACCACCGCATCTCAGACTGTAGCATTCCCATAAGCAAATTCAACAAGGAACTTTATTCTTGTTATATGAGCTTGACCAGTCTCTATTTTGATATCGATCGGCCTCAAACGTTTAAATCTGTAAAATCAAGTGCCACGCCTTGTCAGCCTATTCCATCGCTTGCTGTTTCGACTTGCTGTGTTTAGCCTTATTTTTTTTGTTTATATATTGTTGTAATTTTAATTAGTTAAATGAACGGGGATCTTT
>NC_090879.1:48555356-48562856 GCF_036669935.1 Montipora foliosa
CAAAAAAATGAAACGTGTTACGCCAAACTTGATGGCCTCTTTGTGCTTTTCGGAATTGAAATTTTTTTCATGGGGGCTATTTATTTCTCGGTAACATTGACAAAATTGGAGGCAGCCATTTTTAAATTCCATGTTCATGCATGTATAATCACCATTTCCACTGGAATTACTTAACGTAAACGACCAACCAGAACAAAGTCATGAGAAACTCTATAATCACTTTAGCAATGGTTCTGAAATTACATTATGTTTAACGTGAGAAAATGATTATCTTTCAACCATCGGGTCTGTTTTTTTGGGGGGAGGCCGAGGGGGCTAAGGCCGTCCGCGCGTTCTGTACACCGACCTTATGGATGGATACCCGGAAAACTTGGATTACAAGGGGCGCAAGCGCACATTTAAGATCTGCGCTACTTTATTTTCCTATACTTTAGTTGTATTTTAGATTGGTTTCGTTTCCAGAGCCCGCTCACCATGCCCACAGCCTACCAAGGGCGAGAAAATTTTCCACCACAACAAGCATCTTGGAACGGACATTTAAAAAAAAGTCTCGATCGACTTACATGGCTTCGAGTTACCCATTCGTACTGAATAGGAGAGCCTTTGATCTTAACATGATTGCGCCTTGTCTATTTCTTCAATTTTTTGTATAAATGGTTGATCGTGATAATCTTAGGGTTGGTGCAATTTCTTGTCTGTGGTTCATTTTTTTCAGGTTATAGGTATGACCGTAATCATGCGTGTGTTGGATTATTTGAGTCCCTTTGGTTATTATGCTCGGGCTCGAGAAACAGAAGACCAACCAGGAAATGAGTTCAACTTGTTAAACAGCTTGTGGTTTGCTACAGCCTCCATCCTCCAACAAGGACCTGACAACACTCCATTGGCTCCGTCTGGTCGCTTGATGGCTTCAGCCTTTTGGTTCTTTATTCTGATACTAATATCAACCTACACAGCAAACCTTGCGGCATTTTTTACAAGTACGTCTTGGAAGCCTCAAAATATGTCTTGTTGTTTTTCTTTTCTTTCTTTTCTCTTTTATCCACGTCAGAAGCATTGTGTAAACCATTCGGTTTGTTTCGTACAATTTATTCCAAAATTTGAATTATTTTCAAATTATTTTGTTCGCATTCAATAATTTCTTCTTACTGCGTACCTGCACTCAATATTTAAAACAATTATTTATGAAACGAAGGTTGAAGTGTCTGATGAAAATTGAAGCTGTAAAGTCAGGTTGTTCACGTGACCAATGGCCAAAGCAACAAAAATATGTTCGGTGGAGTATCCGAATAGTAATTCGAAGGTCATTGCTTCGACTCCTGCAAAGGAGCACTCGGATTTTTCCTAGTATCCCTGAGTCGCAATCGAAAAAAATATCTCTTCATTAAAGTTCATTTCGTATAGTATTTGCTTCGGACACCAACATGACCGCCCTCCTATCTCTCGTGTCCAGCTCTTTCGCCCTCGTCTTTGTAATGCTAGAAACATTTGCCATTGCTTTTTCAGTAAGCGGAAATGCCAGGCTAAAGTTTACGTCGAGCAATAAATAAATGAGAGAATTTTCATGCTTTTATGACAAGCAGCATCTTGCCGCTCCGTTTTACGTAAACGCGAAGTTAAATCTTCGTATTAATTTGTTTTCCCATGGGATATCGAAAACCTCACAAATCGGTAAGCGTGCCTATTACGCTGGATTGAAAGTTGTTTGAAGACATTTGTTTTTGCTGAACCAGAGGGTCTTGGAAAAAAAAAACTTCTTTGTGCAAGCAAGTCCGAGAACCATTCACGAACCCGAACTATTCCGAGAAGTTTGGTTTCATTCTCACTAACTTGTCAACCCTCGCTACCTTTTTCATGAGCTCAACAAATTGACCTGGGGCCCGTTTCTCAAAAGTCCCGATAACTTTTCGGGCCCGAAAAGCCGTTTGTAAAACTGCCAACCGCTTGTTTTGGAAAGCCGATCTTTTAACATGTTTTCAAGGTAAGAAAAAGAAAAATGACTTTGAAGTTTGACAACATAAATCCTCTCCGTTCTTGAGATACAAAGAGAATTGTGACACCCGAAAATGGCCCGTAAAGTTTCGGGACTTTCCAGAAACGGGCCCCAGCTCCCAATTGAGTGGCTTCATAGCTTAGTTGGTAGAGCATTGCACCGGCATCGCAGAGGTGTTGGTTCGAATCCCGTTGAAGTCGCCTGAGTTTTTCAGGTGTCTATATAAGACACTTCCTTAAATTGTCCAGATAAGTCCGAGGATCACTGCTATCTTTCGTTTCATTTTGCAGTTAAGCGGACCGTAGCGACTATTAACTCGCTGGAAGAATTAGAAAATCAGACTGAAATCGAATACGGTGTCCTTGACAATGGCTCTGTACAAACCTTCTTCAAGACCTCGGAAGATCCCCTTTACAACAGAATGTTTTCGTACATGCGTGATCATAAGACGGCTGTTCAAAGTACCGCAGAAGGAGTCAGAAAAGCAAGAACAGAAAAATATGCTTATATCACGGAGAAACCGTACTTGGAGTACTACGACCAACAAAAACCTTGCAACACTAGGCTGTTGAACAACCTGTTGCAAGCCAAGGGATATGGAATTGCATTACAAGGAAATTCTCCGTACACAAACGAAATATCTGTAGCAATCTTAGAGGTGAGTCATAAAGAGCTAAAAAGTAGAATGTGGGCAATGTACCTTTTTTTTTTTTTAATGCAATTGTATATTTTTATTAACTTCTTTTTTCAACCTTGCATACAACAGTACATTACTAACATTACGTACATCACAGAAATTACGATACTACTATCGCTACTGCACTACTTACAATGCTACCCAAATTACAATTAGTACTTAAAAGATAAACATAAAAATGGAGTATTTTTTCCTTCCCCAGATTTGTAGTGCCTGACTTAGTTAAAGGAAATATTCGAGTATCTGAGGGGTTCCTCACCTTTTGACATCTTTATGAGGCCAGAAAGATCCGTATTGATCACTCGATGGAAGTCCGCCATTTTGGCTGTACTATAGCAGGCTTGGGCGCTAAGCGTGACGTCATTGCGCACACTTGCTTAAACGCGGGAAACTTAGAAAATGTTTCAGTGCGTTATTGTGGGCTGTTCTAATGAAATTCTCAGACACCAAAAGAGTTATAAGTTTTCATCCCTTCCCTGTTTAAAATGAAGCCCTTCTCAAAGAATGGATCATCCGCATTTAGAAGGAAAAACTTGCCAATATCCAGCACTGTCACATCTGTTCAGATTATTTGGAACCCTCCTGTTTTGAAGGTATCTTGGCCACAGCGGTCGATGCAACAGTTGCATGTAATTAATGAAATGTTGTGACTCCATCGATTTCATTTATACCCAGTGAGTAAGCTATGTTTTGTTTATTCGGGAGAATGATTTCAGTGACAAACCCCGGCGCCGGAGAAGTGAACCGAAAAGTTGTTTTTGCAAACAACTGGGACACGTCATTTCGTGAATGGCATTCGTGCTTCAAGCTGGGTTTTATAAACTCGACAACGATCACAAAGATGTTTAATTTAAGTTTGAAAATTCGCAAAACTACGTACAGAGTTATGTAGTTATGTGTTTACATAAATGTTGTTCACTTCTCGCAGCGCTCACCACCCACGTGCTTGACTCAGACCCACGATGGCAGTTTGTAGCACTTCTCTTTGCAAACACACGGTCGAAAAGCCAGAATGCTGCGCTACACAACGAATAGCTTGATCTGCCGGCACATCTAAGTTTAATAGATATTAAGCTTATTTGTAGATCTGTTAGTTAAGAGCTATGAACATCACAAGGTGTCTGTAAGCTTAAGTTTGTCAAATTGAATCGAAATGACAGACAAAACAATAACAGCCAAAAGAATCTCGTAGTAATCAAGTTGTTTTTATTGCCTTTTGAATACAGTCAGTTCACCTGAGATTTTGTTCATAGTTTCCTCTATCTCGCGGCAGCAGATGCATTGCTTTTCTTTTTGTCCCGGCCTCCCAGTTCACGCAAAAATCACAGCTGCACCAAGTCGTATTTCCCCATCTTGAGCCTTCCTTTTCGGTTGCTTCCTCCTCGGATCCTGAATTTTCTCGCATTGGTTCGAAAGAATATGGTTCAAGTTCTACCATAAACTTACGTGTATCAACAACGAAGAAGGCGGAGAACTATGTTGAGACTTTTGTGCGCAATGACGTCACAACATGGCGGCAGACATTCCTTTTTTGAAAGTAACCGGAAAAAAAGCAAACAAAATGGCGGGCGTTCAAATTGGAAAAGCAACCAAGGATTTCGGGAAAATTCAAGGCCTTTCTAGACGAACATGGATTTTTCCTGTTTTTTAGGTAAAAGGACGTCATATTTCGACAATAATAAGACACAAAAAAAAAAATGATCTTCTAGCCTTCAGTTATCTTTAAACTTGCAATATATGTTTTAGAGAGGTACAGACAACACAACACATCACAGACACAATGCAAATACTTCAAATAGATTTGAAAACAAGAGTGAGCCAGCCACATATTTCCTCCGCGCAGTATCGAAAAAAAAAAAAATTATTATAATAATGTTTCCCATCTTTTCCTAAAATCTTGAAGCCTCTTATTTCTTAAAGTTATAAGTCGTTCACTCTCTTTCTTAGTTTCTACTTTGTGTAGAAACAAATTAAACTTTGGGCAATTACGTGGGAAATATGCTATTTTACACTTGTGTGAGCAATGAAGTAAAGCGAGGCTGTCCGTGATAAAAAGTAATCGCCGGCTGTAAGGAATTGCGAGATATCATGCGTATGCGGACAGTAACGCTGATGAAGAGAGGGCCCGTGCGCTCGCTGGTGATGCTTTGCGATTGCCAATCACTCACCATCACCTAAAGAAACCTTGCTCGAAGGATTTAATGAGACTTCAAAGCTCGATTGTTGCTAGCCTGGGTACCGCTTAAGGCATGGTTACGTAGTATAAAAATGAAAATTGGTTTAGTACAAGTTACGGTTACAGTTGGCTTTGATGGCAGCGCAATTGCTGCACGGTCGCTAAAGGCGCTGCTACACTGTGAAATTTTTCTTGCAGCTTGTCTCGCAACGCCATTTCTACAAACATTGTCACATTACGAAACAAGTTGTTTTACGGGTGTTACACTGAGCAACGTTTCATGCAACTTGTCTCGCTTCGATGATCACATGAGGTTAAAGGAACTTTTTCATTGGCTAGTGCCACAAGCCTTTGTGACACAAGTTGCAGGACAGATGTTACACTGCACAATGCCTAAAAATTTCGTTGCAACTGTCGCGGAAAGTAGAATTTAATTCTACTTTCCGCAACGGTTTCTGCAACTGGTCTCGCAATGTTTTTGGCCGTTGCAAGGTATGTTACATCGGGCAATGATTCGTGCAACTTGTTTCGCAATGGCGTTGCGAGACAAGTTGCACGAAAAATAGCACAGTGTAACAGCACCTTAAGTCGTCCGAGTCAGTGCTTTGGCCAAGGACTTCTTTTAAGCCTCTATTGACTGAAATGGTCATTGTAAGTTGACTGACAGGAATAATAAAAGCGAGTTCAGTCAACATCAAATTTTGCTAGCTGACTCATCAGTCTGAACGATTGATAACACTTAACGGAAGCATACTTTGCTTTTTAATGGACCTTAATCGCGCGGTGGCCATATTGGCCCCGAGGTTCCAGTTGAAATGTTTGGGAGCGAGTTTCGGTGGGCAAAACAAACGTTTTCAATCCCTCAGGAGTCAATATGGCCGCCGTGTGATTAAGGCCCATGAAAATATTCATGATTGCCTCACATGAAAAGCAAGCAAGGACCCCGTATTTTTCGTTAATTATTTCTACACAGAAATTATTTTGTTGTAAGGTTCGTCTTTACTTTTAGGGAGATCCTTTCTTTATAGCGATAAAACAGGTGTGTGTCGGGACAGGATGAGATCGAGACAACTCGTAAAGATAAATAGATTCCGGGAATTTATGAATTCTTTAATTGCACTCACGTGATAAGACGGCCATGTTGGTGCCAAAACAATAGAAAAATGTCCCTCGTGTTTTGCATAATAATAGGTCAAATTCCCAAAAGGCTTTTTCGCTATTGTTCTGTCTACCAACATGGCCGCCGTGACGTCAGCTGCAATCAAAGAATAGGTCACTTCCGAGTTCATGTCTGCCTCCTCTTCAAAGCGAGTCTAAGTGCGAAGACTTTTTTTATGAAAATTAGTTTTCATTCATATGTAAAGTAGAACTAATTACTATTCCAAAAACTTTGTACTTAGACTCGCTTTGAAGAGGAGGCAGATATGAACTCGGAAATGGCTTATTGACCTTTAAATTCAGGAACAATGTATGGACACTGTCTAAACGTGACACGCTCATTGATTCCAACAATGAGCAGTATTGTTTTTTCTCTAGTCATTTTTTTTATCCATGAGGTTTAACGGTAATATCCCCAAAACAGTATTGTAAACTAGCACTGGAAAGTACTTTTTCGAAGGCCGATCTCTTTATTCGCGTATCCAATTGTTCTAAAAGAATGCGTCGCTGATCATCTCGTTCTATGTTGTGGTTTTTCCACAGTTGCGGGAAAGAAATTTCATCGAAAAGACACGTCGTAAATGGTGGGACGAACGAAGCCAGTGCCCGAAGCCATCAAAGTCAAAAACAGGAAACACAAAGAGTCTTGAAGTCGACAACATGGCGGGTGTGTTTTTGGTATTAATTGGAGGCTTTGTTCTAGCCTTGATTCTGCTGGTTATTGAAGTACGTTGCAAGAAGCTGGTTAAGTACTTCACGCGTGGCCAGGTAATATTTATGTAAATGTTTGCAAAGTAATTTGTAGGTTTGTACCTGACAACCTCCGGTTTGCGAGTTAACCACTGTTCTGAATAAGACATCCTATCCCATTTGAAAAAGGATTCCTAGTACATACTCTTTGTCGTGCTGATAAACCGTTACCCTGAAACCCTTACCCTGTTTCAGACCAAAATCTGAGACTTTACCTACCCTATTTCAGACTGTCCAAAAATTTAATAACCTATTTCAGACCTATTTCAGCTGTTACAAGGTTGGCGTAATACGGTAATAATTTGAGAAGGGCTTTGTTGACAGTCTTATCGCCTAATGATGCAGAATTAGCTTCTTCTAAAAGACATACCCAATTCAAGACTTGAGTGAACAAACCATACTCTATATTTCAGACTAAAATGGTCAAAACGTTCAGACCAAAACGGCTGAAAACCCATACACTTTGGGGGTCACATATAAGGGAGTACCCCCCGGGGGGAAGGGGGGGGGGGGTGCCAGAATGACGGCCAAATTAATTTGGTGCATAGGAAATGAGCCTTCCCACTTTTGTTGTCTTGCGCGCCAGAAGAGACATAGCATGCGTTTCGAGAGACTTTCGCTGCATAGGCTTACCTTATTGATTATGTCGATTTCAAAGAACAACTCAAAAGAAGCACAAGTGTATTTAGTATTTGAAGGTTTAGATGGTTGGCCGTTATTACACAA
>NC_090879.1:48567856-48580356 GCF_036669935.1 Montipora foliosa
TAAATGAAACATTAAAGTAGTTATCTGTTTTCCTCTACCGTTCTATAGGTAGTCTTGGAATTGGGTAAAATTTCTTCGAGTCTTAAGACCACTGGTGTTTTGTTTAACAAAGTATATCTCGCACTTAACTTTCAAACCATACAAATACAATATTTTGCACAAACAGTGGTCTAAACTATTCTTTATCGGAGCCAAGGGCAATAAGATTGTTGACACAAGTACGTTATTTAATAATGCAACTAACTCTGACCAACTTAGTTAGGAACCAGCAAGCAGTCAACTACAGCAATCAGATGGTGGTAGGTGCCAAACGTAGCACGTCTCCCATGTGTTTGGGCACAAAAAATCCTTAAAGCAATCAAAAAACTAATTTTTACATTTCACTTGAAGCTATTCGTCCCAGCTGCATCGGCAACCGCTTGAAATTTGAAATTCACAGTTTGCTTTCAGGTGCGCGGGCGTACTTTTCAAGAGGGTAAATGTTGATCTTGTTTGGTTGCTTGTTACCAGCTTCAACAAATCTGATGTTTTCCATTAGAATGTCTTCAACCTCATCTGTTTCATTGTTAGCTTTGCGACACTAAAATGTAATGATAATGAGACCTTTATTGGCACCCTCTGCCTACTTTAAGCTTTAATCACATTGTTTAAATGTTGGCTAAGCATTGGCTAAGCATGGGTTTTAGAACTTGGTTCTTTCTTTAAACTGCTAACAAGTTCTCGATACTAGTGGGATTTAATTACACAGAAACGCGCTGTAAATGGGATATGCTATTGCGAATACTTTTGCACGACTTGGGTAATAACATCACTCCCATAGTGTTTACTGGGCTCAGGCAACACTCGTCACGGTAGTTGTCAAGGTTTAGCTCTAACCGGTCCAATTCCGCAATATGTAGCTTACTATAAATGAATGAACAAAAAAGTGAAACACTGAATGGATGGAAAGATGTATGGATGACTGATTATAAAACCTGATTGATGGCAGGATCTCGATACGTTCTATAAAGAAATAGTAAACGCCTAAATATAAGCAATGAAAATAAACGACTTCTTGATGACATCCTAATGATGTACGGGAGCTTTCTTTATTTTTTCCTGGTTTTTATATGAGTCCTACATTCAATAACATTTTCCTAATAGGAATACGCTGAAACATCGGTCAAAAACATCGGTCAAAAACATCAGACATAAATGGATCCTTTGAAATTGTTTTTTACCGCTGTTTGCGTACTTTTTCCTGGTAAAGCTGAGACGGCCAAAGAAAAAGATAATTTTCCTAATAACTACAGTACTTTTAAACGTAAACGGGGATCCATACTAAGATAGACAGCTTAATAAACAAAATTGCAAGAACTAAATAGCCGTTAACGTTTTATCAAAACGAGGCGGAAGGGATTCCACCAAATGTGAAAAAAAAAAAAAAAAACAATTAACTGATGAAGTTATTGCAAAAGCTTTCGTGATCGTTTTGCTGAAATGTTATTCGTGTGGTGAGTAAATAACTGAAATGACAGTTTCTGCACAATCTATTTCAAACAATCTTCAATACCTCAACCCCGTCCAAACCAGTTCTTCCATCGAGAAGTCTCTGTATCCTGCTTGGCTATTGGTTTAAGTACCCGCTCTCCTTGGGACAAAACAACTCCCACCCTCACGCAAGCGTTATTGTGGTCACGTGATTCTCGTGAGTCGCGACTCAGACGCCGTTTAATGGCACGCTACAAAGAAAATGAATTTCATGACATCAGAAAATGTACAGACAACTCGCAGATAATTAAATCGACGCGTTACTTTCCACTTCGGGCTTGAAAAGTCTTGGCATTCACTATAATGTTCGTTAAATTAGACAGTATGTTTTGAAAAATAGCGCAGGAAAAATGCATACGGATCTTGTCTCCTGCGAGCTGTAAGTTTCTCATTGTCGGTTTTCATGAAATTCATTTTCCAGGGTTTCAGCGGATACCTCATTTTGTTCCTGAGGGATAGTTTTTGTATTCCAGAATGTTTTTTTTTTTCATTACAAGCAGGAAAACAAAATTCTTTAAAACCATTCACAACACTTTAAAAACGACACTTCTTTATGAGCATTTATGGCGATGTAGTTCCATTAAACATTTACTTTGCAGTAAGGCAGGGGAAGATGTATTTGACCAATTCGGTTTCACGAATCTGAGCCGCGAAATTTCGTTGCGACATATACCTGCACAATTCGCCTTTACGCGCTTTGAGCTGACTACGTAAGTTCTGATTGGTTTGCCTGAATGTCTGCTTCTGTTGTGATTGGCTAAAGCTTTAACACTTTATTTTCGATTTATGTGGCTCATCTCTTCGCCGATTCTGAACTTCGAACTCAGAAACGCACGAGAACGCTAAGAAAGCCTGCAAGGAAAAAGTTACGAGATGGAAGAGGTAGTTACCTGACTATTGGTCATTAAATCAACCAGCTTCTTGCAGCGTCTTTCGATGACAAGAAGAACAATTGAGATAATAACACCGCCCAGCAAGATGATGAACACACCGGCCAAGTTGTTGACATCAAGACTCTGTGTGTTGCCTGTTTTAGACTGCGAAGGCTTGGGACACTGGCTCCTGTCATCCCACCAACTGCGTCGGTTTTTTTCGATGAAGTTTTTCTCACGAAGCTAAGAATAAATAAATAAATATTGAATGTGTAAAATCTTAACTTTTATAAAAGGGAGTCATGTTTCTTGCAGTTACTCAGACAATAGCAGTTCTCATGAATTGCAAACAAAGCCCTTTTCTCGTCTAATAAACACGTTTCACAATCATTCACAGACTGGAGTCCACTAACTTGCATGCAAGGGAGATTAAAGGCCCTTAATCCCATTTTTTTCTATTTGTTTTAAAAAATAATGCATACTTTGTTTAAGATCAAAAAAAGAATTAAATAAACCTATCGAATCCTCGCGAATCTGTGAAGGTTTGAAGTTGTGATATTCTACTTGAGAAAGGAGGTCTGAAACGTAATGCGATCAACTGGACTTCATCTGAAGTTTCTGGTCCTAAAATGATATCAACCAATACAGATTTGAACAGTTCCATCGAGTACCAGGACTCTGGTATTTACTCTCTCCCGGAGTACGACATTTTAGCTTGATTTGACCGTATAGCAAATGGGTGCGGCCAATGTCCCTTTCATAATTAGCTTCACTTTTATCCGACGTAAATCCTAAGGATCTTCGATTTGGGCGTGGGTGGCTTTTTACCACCTCTTATTCAACGTGGGGTCATGAACTAACTGTTCAGTGACCTTACGGAGGAAGAAACCACACCCGATCCTGCGCTGAGGAATACGTCTTGCTGATTTGACCAATCATAACGCATTGTATCTGAGAGATTCCTTACCTTTAAAATGGCGACAGTGATTCTGTTGGTATATGGTGAATTCCTCTGTAGTCCAATTCCATAGCTCTTCGTCTGTATTAGATTTTTCAGCAGTTTCGTGTTGCAAGGCTTCTGCTGGTTATAATACTCGAGGTAAGGATACTCCGTTATATAAGCATATTTTTCCGTCCTTGCCTTATCCACTCCTGCTTTGGTATTCAGAACAAAGGTCTTATATTCTCTCATATGCGAAAACATTTTTCTGTAAAGAGAATCTTCCGAGGTCTCAAAGAATTTCATCACAGATCCATCCTTCATGACTCCATATTTTAAGTCGTTTTGATTCGCAAGAGCTTCTAAGGAATTGATTGTATCTGCAGTGCGCTTTACTGTAGAGAAACAAATCAATGGGAGAGAAACTCTTTACAATGCAACAGGTTTTATAATGGTTTGGCCTTGACATTTTAAGACCTTTTAAATAAATCTAAGTCTAAGTAAATGGCAGTTAACTGTTAATGTTCATATATATCTTGTCCTTTTTGGAATTGTCTTTAGCTACCTCCTATCTCCAAGCATTTACTCATGTAACCCCCTTAAGCCAGAATGCCAGACTTCGAGTCCTATTTTTTGCGTAGGCCGATCGAGGCCAAGTCAGAAGAAAATGAAGTTGTCTGTCTTTTACAAGCCGAAATGGTGTGGACCCCGGTTATTCAAGCGATACCTTTCGAAAATTAGGCTGTATTTGCATGTAAATACATTTTAAGAGCGAGCGTTGTCTTCCCTCTCCCACATCTCACGAGGCCATTTCTTGTGTGCCAGATTTATCTCGTCACCTTTGAAGCCCTGAATAAGAAACAGCTGCTTCTAGTCTCGTTTACACAGTTCACTTAACTGTTAATGTTCATATATATCTTGTCCTTTGAAGCCCTGAATAAGAAACAGTTGCTTCTAGTCTCGTTTACACAGTTCACTTAACTGTTAATGTTCATATATATCTTGTCCTTGTTGGAATTAAGATCTGCAACGTTCAGAAAAAGTGAAGCCGGGAAGAAATCAAATTGAAGACGTATTTTCCTTGGACTACTCTTTCAGACTTTTGGAAATGATTCTCAAGTCGGGCACACGTCCTGAAAGCTTTCATTCTTATGATTGCGATTGCAATTCGTGATGTTGTAAGCTACAAAGAATTTGTATTTACCGCAGATCATTTCTTTTTTACCAAAAACCATGAATTAGTTGAGGTAACGAAAACTTCAACTTACTAGTAAAGAAAGCAGCAAGATTCGCTGTGTAGGTTGAGATTAAAATCAAAATAAAAAACCAGAAAGTAGAAGCTAACAGGCGTCCGGAAGGTGCCAGTGGAGTGTTGTCAGGTCCTTGCTGTAGAACGGAAGCTGTAGCAAACCACAAGCTGTTTAACACGTTGAACTCGTTTCCTGGTTCGTCATCTGACTCGCGGGCTCGAGCACGGTATCCAAAGGGAGTTAAAAAGTCCATAACACACATCATGACAGTGATAAATAATACCTAAAATTAGACAAAACTTGAAAGTAATGAACTTTTTCTTGACCACTGAGACTGGATCATCTTACGCTACTGTGTAAGTAATCAGTGAAGCCTGAAAATATTGCAAATTGCTCAGCAGCATGCGGTTCTTACTTTACCCTAAGTAAATGTTTTTCATTCGAATTTCGCTTCGCTTCAGTTAGGTTGCTCAAATCATTTTATTAATGATTGTGTAACAATGCAAATACTTAATCGCCTTTGCACGTTAAAGACAAGCAATGCTATGATACCACAAAAAGCATTTGCACTTTCACGTTCAGTGCTACTTCAGTTGAATTTTCCAGACCAAGGTTGCAGTGAGTCAGCCACCAGTCTTTTCCAACTCGGCAAAAAGTTCTACCTTTGCCTTTTAATGACTCCGAAGGTGTATTAAACATCTGGGTCATTTGTGAAAAGTGATTGACTTCCATTTGGCACTAAGTCTTTCAGCAGTGGCGGAGATTATAACTTATCGATGAATTTATTTATCCTACCTACTAAATTTATTGAATCGCACTCACCACTCCAATCGTTGACAGCCACACACCACGAGTGAAAGGTTGAAGAAAAGCAAAGTTATTTATTGGAGGCTCTCCTGGTTTCTGCATTATGAGGCTCAGGCTGAAGTCCATAAAGGGCTTACTAAAGTCAATACTCTCTTCCCGCTCAGCGGTTATTGTTATCGGAGCAAGCGCCATATCCCTCTCCTAGGGAAAACATTTACACTTACTGTTACGCATATTTGGGGATATAATGAACCTCTTTACACCCTTAAACAATTCCTGTTTATAATATTATTGGCATCAATAAGTTACCTGTTTCGTTAGTTCATCTATCATGTTTTGGTATCCTGAATCACTCCTCAGATAGATATCATACTCAAAGTGTGCTTCCTTAGCCAGAGCCTTTATTAAATCGATTAGAAAGCCTTGAAGAACTCCATCTTTCACCTTTCCAGCTACATCCTCTCGTTTTAGTGACTTGTTCTTAATTTCCACGAAAGGTGGCTCCTGTGACAGTGAAGAGTAATTTTGCTAGTTTGCTAATCTGTCAACGCAGTATCTAAGCGAAATTTCACTGATAACAAAGAGGAAATCCGGAAAAAAAGTAACAGTTTCAATTAATGCTTTGGTGACTTTCTTCTTACCAGAACTGTGGTTATTGATAACTTTGGAAGACTCCTTTCTATGCCAGAGCCAGGATTACCTGGATTGTGGCATTTGACGAACTCGGCAAAATCACCGAGCCAGTGAGGTTCCTTGCTGCTCTTGGACGAGACAGAGTTGTCGTTATCTCCGGGCTTTGGTTTCCACGAGCCTACCTAATAAACAAGTCAGAAGAGCCATTTCGTTTGCTCCATTTCTGGAGTGTGAACCAATAGGGGCGAGCGAATCACGTCATAAAATTCAAAATGGCAGTATACCCACGGGAAGTAGGAAAGGATTTTTTTTTCAAACGATGAATACGGTTTGCCTTTTTACACGGGAGACGACTGGTAGTCCCCGTCTTGAATGGAAATAAGACGTTGTGGCCCAAACGGTAATAGGTTACGCGCTTTTTCTCGTCACCAAAGGTTAATCTCTTTTGGCCGGGGCTACTATTGGCATTGGTGACCCGCTAAAAATACTCCATTTTGTTTTCTTTATATCTTTTCCGACTTTACTTCTTAAGTTTGTCGAACTCGTTTCTGAAATTTCGATGGCAACACCTTTTTACAATTGTTAGCATCCCACTTGAACGTTCTCTTAGTAAGTCTAGTTCAGTCCCAACAAATTACGATTATGCAAGCATGGAAGAAACTTTGCCAAAAGGTCTTTCCTCTTGAGATGCCTTAAGATGTTTTTTGAGTTTTGAGTTTCACCTCAAGAGGCTTATTACCTTTTGCAGTGAAGCTTATTGGAAGCAAAGTTTCATTGAACAACACAACGCCATGCTTGTGTGTAAGAACTCTGTATTTTTACTTGCTCACCTTATCGTAATATATGCGCATAAATGAATGATTAACGACTTTACACACCTGTGCTACATCTCCCTCGAGGATATTCATAATATCCATTCCATCTTCAACCAGTCTTTCGCCAGTCCGCAAATCAAATTCCACTTCACCTGTTAAGCCTTTGAACCGCACCTTGCATCAAAACAGATTGAGGGTAAAAGAGCGGAGTTTAATTAATTCATCATGTCAGTAAGATATACACGGTAAATAGCAACTACAACGTTTCTTTATACTTGTAAAAAGACATTTACAGAAAATTGATCTCTTGAATGATAAAATTTTTGAAAAGGAAGTGGTACCTGATTGAAAAAAAAAAAACACAAGCAACAATTGTGATAGCTATCGTAATTTGTAAAACAAAAAATTGTCTCGTGATTTGTAAGACACTTCTTGATAAACCTATCCAGAAACTTGTGATGAGAAAGCTGTGGTAATTTGTAAAAATCTTGTCAGGATTTTTAATAACAAGCTATCCACCCTTACTCTGGCTGGTGACCGGTAACGTAATTTACCTGGATGGACACGTAATCACTGCTTGAGAAGGTTGACATTTCCGACTTATCACGAAAAAAAGAAATGTTTTATTTATCGTAAGAGGAATTAAGAATTTAGAATTTCCTTTGACCAGGTAAATGGATCACATCAGTGGTGTTACGACCTGGCATCGGTTTAGGCATTCACATTGTGTGTAATGATATGTACAATAGAGAGCATCAATTTGGTTCCAGGCCATTCATCTACTGAAATCATCGGATTGCAACAAGGTTTCTCGCAATCACGGTTAATACAAATGGCAGCGTACCTTCTTTATTTCTTTCAGCATTCGTTTTCCGAGTTCGTTTTCTTCCCTTTTCATACTCCGCAAAGGACAGCTCTTATTGACTCGATAAGATCGCAAAATTCTCTCACCATCTGTGCTCGTAAGAAAATTCTCCGTCGCATTACCCGTGACCATGGCAGCATCGCGTACCGCGGCATACATTGCCTGTCGACAAAAAAGGGTACTGTCAAGCCATTTTCTTCTTTATCGTGTTGTCGCGTTCCGATGAGCTCGTATCACGTCATGCAGTTGCAGATGTTTAGTGAAACGTCCGTCTCTAGGGACATCACGAAAAAAACTTTTACTGTATTAAACTTAGCCTACGTGTAACCGTACTCTCCCTTCTTTCGGGGGAGGGTAGCCAGAAAAGGGAGGGTACGGCTACACGTAGGTTATATTAAACTCACATTTGAAATATAGAAGTGATCCTCGTACTTATTTGGGCAACTTAATTAAGCAATTGTCTCCTATAGACACCCGAAAAATTCAGGTGGCTTCAAATAGGTTGAAACTCATGACCCCTGCGATGCTGGTGCAATGCTCTGCCAATTGAACCACAAAACCACTCAGTTGGGAGCAGGTCAATTGATCGGGCTCATGTGTTCCCGTGAAAGAACAAATGGATGAATTTTTTATTTGAAATTCAAAAATCCCGACCGCATTATTAACTCATTCTTTCAATTTCTTTATTTTCTTTCAAATTGACTTGTTTTACTTACCAGTGAGAATTCCTTTGCTCCTCTCTGGACAGCTATCTTTGTATTAAGTTCGTAATCCTTTGCGGCATTCTTATTTCCAACGTGGAGGCTTAATCCTACCATTCCCAGAATTGCCGGATTTGTCTTGTTACGGCCAGCGACTTCCTAAGGAATTCAACAAACAAATCTCTCAGCGTGTTCTACGAATTGACAGTTTGCCTCGTCAATAAGACGATATTTGATGACGTCATTTCCGTTTACATATTTGACGCACGAGTTTGCTCAAATGAGAGGCATCGTGCTTTTTAGAAATCGACTTGACAAATTAAAAAAAAACTTGTTAAACTTAGTTGAATCCCCAATTTTAAGCTTTGTAGCTTTTATAACGTACCAGTTATTAGCCATCAAAAACTGATGAAGTCTGCCAGGTGGCGCAGACGCTAATCATCCCATACATTCTTTGTAAAATTTTGAATTTTCAAAGCATCATAGCTCAGAGTTTTATGTGGTATATCGGATTCAAATTTTCAAAGATAGGTCATTTATATGCTATGCACTTCCAACATTTATTATTTTATTCTCGGCTGACTGGTTAGAAAACAATAGCCTTGTGCTAATATTTCCTGCATTTCCTTTGTAAGTAGCTGATGGAGTCCATGCATCAGCACCAGTGAGCAATGTTCTCTCGATATACACTAGTTTATTATTATCAGAAATGAATATAAACACGACACAGAGAATCCTACAATACCACATTTCAAGCCTTGCTTTCATTTTGAAAAAGTAACCTCAAATGGTACATTTCCCATTACAAGAAGATAAGCTTTAAACAGTGTCTGTACGCATAAGTACAGACAAAGCCAGCGTTTTCTTTAAAAGTTCAATTCTCCTTAACTTATTAAGGACGTTCTACTTTATGGTTCTAATCTTAAAGTTTAATCTAAAGCTCTGAAGAAGAGAGAAAATTTAAGAGGATGTTTTACCAAATCGGAAGCAATCCATTTTAACTCTTTGTCGTTGATCCCCACAAACAGCGCCTGTGAAAAGTTTTAAAACAGCATTTGCAACCTCTGAACTGTTTGAAAAGCCAAATGAATACACATGAAAGGAACATTGGTTGTGAAAGCTTTCTTAAGGGCCTACTGACGTATTTTTTGGGGTGCGTTGCTAAGGATGTAATAGTTTACTAATTCGAGAGAATTTGACATTATTTTGGTCAGTTTCCGACTTTTGTAAACCAATGACCCTAAATATGACGTCATCATGCCACGTCCATGGTCACGTGACCAATAAAAGAAAACTCTAAATTTGTCTCCGTGCTACACAATTTGGGTGTTTTATCAGTGGTTTCATAATTTGTATTCGTTTTTGCATCCAGCCAAGCATGGTTTTCTTTTTATTTTGAAAAATGTTCTTTTTAGAGAAATAAACGATACTGAAATACCCATAAAATTTTCAAAAAAGATGATTTGAAAAAATCAATGCTTACCTACATTCTGTATCTGGAGGTGAAAGGTGCCATATGAAAAAAAATTAATTCAATTTAAAGACCGCCGGAAATTTAGGTTTTTTCTTAAACCGGAAGTCAGTTTGTTTACGCATGCGCAGTTGACCTGAGAACGAGCGTGAGGAAGGGCGTGGAAAAACCTTCGATGCAAACAACATTTCGTGCGGTGATTTTTGCTTGTGAATGGGTTTTCTCGTCAGCTCACTATATGATGACGTCAGTCACCGGAAGTAATATCTCACTTCCCTAGCAACGCGCGAAAAATCCGTCAGTGGGCCCTTAAACGACCTTAATCGGTTGGGTGATATGTACACAAGATGAAAGGGAAGATGAATTAAAATTAAGTAATCCGACCAGGGGTCGGTTGTTCGAAAGTCGATAAACTTACGTAATCTAGGATTAGCGTAAACTTTTGTTTCACGATTTCAACATTTTGGTAAAAGCTTCACACTTTTCCTAACGTAAAGGGCACGGAATTCCTGATTTTATGGTCTGCCCAATTCTCTCCCGTAAAAAAAGTAGCCCGCCTGGATGTGACGTCTAAAAAGGCTTAAAGTATATGAGGCCACCTGTACGGCAACAGCCATACGTTTTGGCTACTTTATCGGATGCTGGAACATGTTGATTAGATGAGGAAAGGCCAGGAAAATGAGCAACTTGTACAGCTGCAGAAGAATCCTGAAAAAAAGTCAGTTGCAATTGCTGTTTGTCCGTTTCATAAGTTGCTCATGTTACTGTGACGATCTGTTTAACATCAATCATCTCTAGAACCAAAAACTTCTTTCAGTATCGGAAGCATTTCTTACGATTTCCATTGGCTACATCAAAACTCTAAGGTCACTATCAATTAAATCTTGTTTGATGATCCATTTTTCAACCTACCTCATTCATGATGGTAATCAAGTCCGTTTGATCGCAAAAGAGAACGACTTGCTTAATATGGGATTTCAGTAACGTGGTCAGAGACTCTCTAAGCTTCTTTCTGTTGTGCAACAGCAGTTCCGGCATCATCTCGGCTTTGTACCGAGGCCATTTACGAGCCTCAGCGAAGAAGATGGATGCTTGTCTTGACTTGCGCGCTGAAGTTGAATGCAAGCAATTATGCAAAACAAACAGCTTCAAAATTGATGACATTGAATACAATAGACCTTTTCGGCTTGTACATTTTGTTTTCCCAATACAGATCATGTGATAATACTCAGGAGGCTTGGTCCTTTGCTTTGTTCATTAAAAAGAGTGCATGCAGGCATATTCATGCTTGCATGCCCTCATTTTAATGAACAAAACAAAAGACCAAACCTCCTGAGTATTATCACATGATCGGTAGTGGGAAAACAGAATGTACAAGCCGAAAAGGTCTATTGATAAAAAGTTTGGATTATAGACGAACTAAAGGACTTCTGAGGTGAATATCATAAGAGAGGACTGAAATAGCTCGAAGTCTTCACCGGTAATAGAACTAATGTTCTCCGTAGTGCCTGTGTGGAACTTTGTCAACTGGTCAATCAGCTATGACACCTATATGTTGATGCATGTCAAATTTCTTACTCTTGTGTTCCCCTGAAAAGCGCGGCTGAGCTTTATATGCGCTTTAAGTGCATGCACGAAGTTTTAAACGAGAAAAAGTGTTAGAATTGCTCATAATATTAAGCGTGTCTCCCTTGACTGGCTTCCACGCGACCGAAAACTTCGAGATCTTTAATTTGCTACGTCATCGCTGCCATGTTGATGCTATGAAGAAGAGAAGCTAATGAGTATTTTATTTCACGACTCCCTCACTTGTACTCATTGTTTAATCCGATTGTGATTTATTCTCTTCTGGACGCTTGCTTACAGTTTGAGGGACAGAACGTAGTGCGAGACACCTTTGAACCCCATTTATTCTCCTTAGGGATCTCTAATCTCTAGAGAATCAAGTAAGCCTTATTGGGTGAGAATTCCTTCAAGATTTTGTTTTCGTGTTTCATCCCGAGTATTACGAATAGAAATATATTGCATTTGGCACCATCATGGCGTCGATTAAGCACCGGCTAGCTAAAAAGTGCCTAAGTACAAGGTGCAAAATGAATCTATGTCTGCCTCGATATAATGGAATACGAACTGGGTTAAGCGAATTCCCTCCGATGTGAACGAACGCCTCTCGCTAAGTAAGCAAAGACAAAACAAAACGTAAAAATCCTAAAATCTCACCATCATAGACAACAGCAATTTGTCTAAAGGAATAAAAATCCATGACGTCCTTCAACGCCTTACATATCACTCTATACGATGGCCTCACTGACATGACATAGTTGTGCGGAGTGTCGTCATCAAGGGCGTCAACCTTGATCAGAGGAACTTGCAGCAAAGAACTAAGAGCATAGGCGGTTTCTTTTTTACACGCCAGATCAATAATGGATAGAGCGTGAGACAAGATAGATGCTACCTCTGATGGAAAGAAAAAAACAAGTCTCCTTTTTAAGAGAAGCGCCACACCATTTTACTGTTATGCTCCAGTAGTCAATAAAAACATCGTTAGTTAAATTGAAACTGATCAAACATTTTACTGCCACAAAATTATGTTACTGTACTGAAAATATTCCTTCC
>NC_090879.1:48587856-48595356 GCF_036669935.1 Montipora foliosa
TGAGCGTACTAAACTGTCAAGTTGTGAAACGCGGGCTGGGAGGCTGATATTGCGGTTGGTAAGTGCACGTCGGTTTGAGTTAAATGCTATCAACGCTTGCATGTCTAGAAATAGTGTTCTGAAGATACATGATCTATCCTAAATATCTGAACTTTTTTACTTTTTCTAGCGCGCCAGTTGAAAAGTGAAGGGTTGCAGGTTGTTCATCTGGTTTTAGGTTGAAACTTATTGATTTTGTTTTATTTTCAGCGATAACTAGACCGAATCTCGTGAAAACTGACTCTACCACTGCCAATATCTTATTGAATCTCGTTTCATCTGTATCAAAGAACACAACATCGTCAGCAAATAAAATTTTGAACATACGCCTAGAACCACTAGCAGGACCCTTTGAGCGCAGTTTACGCGGATTGCATTCGCTGAGAATTTCAAATTTGAAGTTTACACCTGCGTCTGGAACTGATGTCTGGATTTTCGCCTCAACCACCGAAAGTATATATTGCAAAAACAACCCGAACTCCGGAACCAAGTTTGAATGAGATTGTACCAGATTTGATTGCTGCTGTTGTGTTTTAATGAAAAGCGCGTAGAACTTGATATTTGCAATTTTAGTAGTACCAAGCGTTATTTTAACAATTTCATGTAGTTGCGATCGGCAGAGAAGACTGAATGCGCCGCGAAGATCAAGAAATAAACAGTGTATCCCCTCATCTTTGTTTTTTATCAATTGTTTGAAGCAGCAAATTGCGTCAACAGTTCCAAGGTGCTGTTTAAAGCCGTACTGGCAGTCATCCAAAACATGGTAGTATCTTGCGTTTATGCGTTTGCGGCATAATTTGGTGACAGTTCTCGATAGTGTTGAGATGAGACTGAGTGGGCGGAAATTGTTTGGTATTGCTAGATTGCCTTTTTTATGCAATGTACTGATTGTTGCTCTCCTCCACTGATCCGGAATATCCTCAAACTCCCAAATGACTGTTACTAGCTCGTGCAAGATTTGAATAAGATCTGGACAATCGTTTGAATAGTACAGTAGCTCGTTAACTAAATAAATCACTTCCTGCAGCCTTACGAAGTTTGCATTTTTCAACTATAGTCCGGATTTCTTCTAGACTAGATGGGCTGTCATCGATTTCTGGTGCTGCAGCTAGCGTAGGAGGTAGGAACGGTTCGGCGGAATATAGCTCGGGTGGCAGCGGTAATTGGCGATCTTTGAAATGTGAAGAAAAATGCTGCACAAACTCGAGTTCGGTGCAAAGAGGCTTTTGGACCGTGTGTTTGAGCTGGCCTTGTAGATCTTTAGCTTGGCGGAAATAACGCTCAGCCTCTCTGGCTTCAAAGCCTTCTGAAATCTCTTTTCCCCTTTTCTGATAGTACCGATTCATAAGCTTAGACTGTAGAGCTCGTAACTCTTTGATGCTTGATTTTTTCTTCCCTGGATCTTTGCAATTATAGGCTTGCAGCCTGGCTGAATTGTACTCATCAGTAACCCACGGCTCCGACTCGATTTTGGCTTTTGAAGTTGGTATAGTATCGGTAGCAGCTGTTTGAAGTGAGTTTGAGATTATTTCATACATCCTATTTAGTCTACTGTCCGAGAAGCAACTGATTTGTTTGGCTTGTTGTTGTAAAGATTGTTGATATTTTAGGCGGATATCAGGATCACTAGTGAGTAGGCTGTAATTTGGCTTTGGAATACGCGGTTTGTGTGGTTTTTTGGTTGCTTTGCGGAACCATGATTTGCGTGGTAAGTTGACGGAAATGATAATACAGCGGTGATCGGAGTTAACTGGGTTTGGGTGGCTGCGGCAACTGACTGTGTGGCCATGTAAGCTTTTATCGACTAAAAACCAATCCAACCGTCCCTTGTATTTTGTGGCGTTAATGCAACGGAAAGTCCAGCAATGACACGCTCTCCTGTTTTTAAAGCATGATTGTTCCAGAAACATTTTGTACTGTCTGGCGGCGGCAAGTAGTGTGTGTCCATTGAATGAGGTGGATTTTGCGTGCTCGTAACATGAGAGTGGATGAAATTCACCGAATCCAGGTAGAGCTAGAGATTCTTTTGAATTCGGTACTATCGTGGCATAAAGTCTCCACCGAAAATACGCCTCACATTTTTGATAGGTAATGATAAAAGTTAGTTAAAATCCCTCCAGAAAATCTGTTTGGTGGGTTCACTGTAAGATTCGTCTGGAGCATAGCAAGATGTTAACAGGAGCTTTTAATCAAGGATATAGAGAGCTTTAGATTCTAGCTAGGACGAGAACGACTACGAGTACGAGATTTTCTCATAGAACAGCACTGAGCGCGCGCTAACCAGCGTCATTTTGGCGGGAAAAACGTGATACTGTCGTCATTTTAGTACGAGGTTTTGCAAGAATGTCGTCGTATCAAAACAAGTCAACAACACGGTAGCAGTTTTGGTACTTTTCGATCAGCAAAAAAGGTTAAGTTACCAGCAATAAGTAATTTTGGTGCATTTAATGTGGAACTTTTGTGGACTGGACCTATTACGAGCTTTGGACTGGGGCTTGATAGGTGCCACGGCAGTTCCAGTATCCGACTTTATATGATTACTGTCAGTTTGATTTGTTGAAACTTGGTGCTAATGTTATGTTATCCAATCTCATTTCGGAAATCTTTGCCAATGAACATGCAATGGTGAAGGTCCCGTTCTGATTTTCAAATCACGGATCGAGGCTCTTTGCATGGGAGCGACGGCAGTTTTAAGTTCGGTTCATGATATATATGTACTCATGTCACCTTTTAGCCAACGCAACATTGAGTTTTTTGCTACTCTATGCCAGTGATATCCTCTGAGAAAAGATATTTAAACTGGCATAATAATTTGTTTACCCGTTTGCATTAAGGACTGGGGTTAGGATTTGCATGGGGTTGGGGATCAGGAATGTGGATTGATCCGATCCCCTCGATCCACTTGATCAACCAGTCACAGAACCTGCACTTCGTAGGCACTGCCATGGTTATGGCTAGGAGATCTCGCACCGCTCTTTCACACAGTCTTCAGGCAACTGTTTATTGGCCGGAATCCTTCTTAAAAATTATACGTAAGATTAAACAAACCGTCACTAAAGCCGAAAACAATTACGGTTTTCAGTTACTGAATATTTTTATTTGACTGAGTTCTAGAGAGGCTTGATGAGGTTTATAAACGAACGAGGACATCTGTTTCTCTACTATTGATTAAGTTTGGAAATCATGTTTGTTTTCCAACAGCTGGCCCTCTTGACCACAGTACAATATTGACGCATTGGAGCATTTTCCGTTGTTTTCCAATTTGGTTTTACACTTTCAAATTACTCTTTTGAGTCCGGATGACTTTTGTCTCCACCTGGAAATCACAGCGCATATTTTCGAAAACAACATTATCTAAGAAGTTATTTTATTTTCGTGGCTTGAGGATCGCGGAATTTTACGCAAAAACTCTGCAGATTTCGGTGATATTGATATTTTTGAAGCGCCATTTCAATAGTTCATTCCTGTGTTTCTCTTTTTACGAATTTACTTTTTTCTGTAACCGAACATGCATTTGTCTGCAGGCATAAACGAACTGTTCTCATCCCTTTCGCTCTGTCTCTTTTTGAACTGAGTTAAGTACAATCAAAGAGAAACAGGTTGGGACTGAGTAGGGCGAGAAAACGCCGTGGGTATTGCCGGATATCCCCATAACTCGGTTTCACAGCATGCAAAACTGTTTTGTTTGGAAAAAAAGGCTAATTTACATCAATAGCGAACAGACTTACCTATTTTGATTGGAATTCCAGCGACGCCCGAAAGCGAAAACACAATCAGCGCAGCGACGTGAAGAACTGCTGTTCGAGAAATACTCGACATTGCCAAAACTATGCAAAGGTAACTGGTTTGCAGCACTTCTTTCCAGCGTTGGTGTAGCTTTCTTTTCGTTTTGTAAAATAAATTTGAACAAAAAGTAAAGAGAATCTAATTCGGATAAACAATTTTGTGGATGACTGATGACTGATGACTCGTCGCACTTTCGGTTATTATTAGAATTGGATGTGTGTAATTAATTGATATTCAAGAAAACTCTGTTTAAATAATTGATTGCTTTTTAATCTTCTTTCACGTGTTCACAGAAAAATTAAATAATGCATGAAAAAGACATTTTCAAGACCAAATCAGGAAATTAAACGAGGACAGTTTTGCTGAAACTGGCACAGACAAGAAACTTGTCACTAGCGTTCGTAGGCCCGAACGCTCGCGTATGGCTTCCAAAAAATAATGAAACTTTCTTCTTTAAAAAGAGGTATCCCCTCGTGACAATTATCCCTTGAAGTGTTTGTCAGCTCGGGGACTTCCTGAATAAGTGACATACAGTTGGCATAATCATTTTCAATTCAAAGCAGTCGAATCCAAGATAATAGAGAGCTTACGAAACGACGACGCCGACGGCAACGACGACGCTACAAAACAATAGGTTTAGTGAGCAAAAACAATGGCTCTGCACGCTCTGCACGTGCTTTTTTAAATTTTGGTACATTTCTTTGCCGTCATCTCCTAAATGACGACGTGAAATCACCAAATTCAAGGTTCTGTGGAGGACGTTAGCACAAGACGATGAATTTTCAGTTCTCCCTCTACGCTTCCAACCCACTCATACAAGTTTAATTCCTCGATAGTTACTACACATTTTTAACGCGAAATGGCATGAAATAGTTTCCTAGTGATACGAATAACGCGAACTCGTATTTTTAAATGAAGTCCTCGTAGCCGTCGTCGTCCTCGTTTCGTAAGCTCCCTATTAGGGAGCTTTAGAAACTACAACGGCGACGGCAACGAGAACGTCACAAATTTGCATATTTAGTAGGCAAAAACAGTAGCTTTGCACGCTCTGCACGTGCATTTTTCATTTTTGTCTCTTTCTTTGCCGTCGTCTGCAAAACAACAACGTGAAATTGCCAAATTTGAGGTTTTATGGACAACGTCAGCACTTGGAGATAAATTTTCATTTTCTCCTCTAAATTAAGCGCCGCTCATAACGCTTTCATTCCTGAGGGACTGCTACACCTTCGTCATATTAAAAAGCTTGGAATAGTCTCGAAGTGATTGCAATAACGCGAATTTATGTTTTTAGATGACGTTCTCGTTGCCGTTCCCGTCGTCGTTGCTAAAGCTCCCTAATATGTGATGAAAGACGTTTTCGCACCCCAAGAGCCGGAAGAAAATTTTTCAGTTTTGAAACACGACCGTAAGAATCTAATTTAAGGAAAAAGTTAAAGTTTTCTTTAGTCCGAAGTTCGTACTTTCCAGACAATAAGTAATAGAGATTTCGTAGCAACTTACAGTTTAATATCAATGAGCTTCGCTCTTCCAATTCGTGACGTCACTGAACAGAGCAACCTCGTTGGTGTTCACATCATGGGAACTTTTAAAGAAAAAAGGTAAAATGCTTCAAAGATGTAAAGTTAGTTATTGATAACGTCTTCACTAGCATTAATTTACATTCGTGAAACACTGGGAACTCAGTTGCGAAGTTAAGACTGGAAACGAGCAACAGAACCTTTCCCACAGCAAACGAGAGAGGATCTTATTTAAGAACAAGAAATGGTTTGTGCGATGAATCTGAAGATGAGAGGGGTTATTGTGTTAAACGTCCCAAAGCCATGAACTTAACGAGGAGAGCAAAGAAGGAAGGGGAAGCTCACTTTTTTTTGGCTAATCTTGTTAGTTACCACGGCGACAAATACGTCACATGGGAAAGAGAACATAATATCTTCACTGCGCTCGGTGAAGATATGATTTTTTAGAAAACGGAAAATCCAAGTATCTCATCAGTATCTATATAATAACTAGTTTCAATCGAGTGTCGTAAAACCAAACCCAAAGTTATTACTTTGGCCAATCAAAAAGGACCGAGACAATCCAGTAAACCAATCAAAACTTGAAGTAATTACACGTAGCCGACACAAAGTGCGGGAAAATGTGCACGCGCGAGCCACGATTGGTTTTGGTTTCACTTCTAATTGGTTGAAAAAGTGGCGCGAGAGCTTTGAACCAATCACTGAGTGAAGTAATGCAAAACCAAAGCAATTCGCTAATTGCTTCCGCCACTCAATTGAAAACCGCTGTAAGTGTCAATTTTATTTAGCGCTGGGGCACTAACTGAGGACACTATACTGAAATCAAATGGATTTTTGAGGAGCTGGAAAAAGCGGTATACCTGGGGCGTTTACCATTTGCACGGGAAGTCCGGTTGGAATGGAACGCTCGTATAATTGTGCAGAATTTTGTCGGTGTGGCGTTTTACGTGCTGGAATAACCAAGAGATGTCCGCGAACAAGGCATAAATGAAAAGACCTCCCGAGTACGATATAAGGCACGCAACAAACGTTTGATAACGAATAGTTACCATTTTAAACCATTATTTATTATTCTTTAGTAATCGTTGGATATTGTCCTTCAGTAGCATTTTAAATGAAACAGTTTAGAATCCAATTGAGGCCTTACACTACTGTAAAATTGAAAAATCAAAGATAAACTTCATTCGTAATGAGCGGAAACGCATCGAAGATAAATGTTCTACCAAAACGATGGCCAGGAAGCATCAAAATACTTTTGACGACGTCCTCCGTCTCAATGGGTACCCCGAAAGCATCATAGACAAAACTAAGCACTCTCAGAACCACCAGGAAAACCCCCGACCTCTCAACACCGAATGGTCGTACCTGAAGATCCCATATATCTCCGAACGTCTAAACTGCAGAATCACAAGCATTTTCCGAAAAGAGGGCATACCAATTCGGGTTGCGCACAAATCATATACTCTCAGACGAGCCCTCTCTCACAACAACAAAGAACGGACATGCACGAGGGCCAATTGCCCTATCTCCGGCACCAAATTGTGCTTATTACGCAATGCTGTTTACCAAATCACATGCAACAACTGCAACCAGCATTACATCGGGAGCACTATACGCTTTATCCACGATCGTGTGAGAGAACACCCGAACAATGACAACTCCTCCGTGAAGAAACACCTCTCTCAGTGCCAAAACAAGGTCTACAAAGGCATCGAAATTGAGAGTATTGTACTAGAAAACGATCCCGCAAATCTACGACTGCTCCAAGCGTTTTACATACGAAAGTACAAACCTATCATGAACGCAGCGAATTCGCGGACCTTTTATTCTAGAAATTACTTACAATCGGTCATTAGATCATACCACTCGGTTTTATTCATATTCATACCTCTTTATTTATTTTAGGCATTTTACCCCCACATTCATTCGCTTTTCACACATTTTTACTTTACATCTGTATATAAGCCCTACCCGGAATATCTCTTCTTATCCCTGATGATGCCGTAGATCGGCGAAAGCTCGGATTCTAAACGTTTTTTAACGATTTTAACATCAATTTTACAGTAGTGTAAGGCCTCAATTGGATTCTAAACTGTTTCATTATTCTTTAGTTATACACTATTACATTTACTTAGGTTAATGATTAAGGTAAGCAGTT
>NC_090879.1:48600356-48655356 GCF_036669935.1 Montipora foliosa
AGAGAAGCGTGTATTATGTGTGTATACTTCACAGGCATGTGAGTAAATGGTGTGGCAATATTAATAACAACTCTTCTGTATACATGTACATTTTAATCTCTTTTTTTATATATGTTATTTAATAGGTGTTTGTATTTAGCATCCGTTAACAGCGCAATGTTTAAAAAATTTTATGGTAAAATTTGTATTGCTAAAAAAACCTTTTTCAAGTCAGTATGCTGCAAGCAATGATTGATCAGTGATACATGTATCTGTTTTTTTTGTCATGGGACAATAATGAAAACTTGATCAATTCCATATTCATGTCTTTTATTTCTTAAAGGCATTGCATTCAAGGAATGAAACAAATCAAGCCACCACTAATGAAAAGAGGATTTTGAAAGGCGCTGACTTAAATAGATCAAATACCCAAGGCTTTGGGTCAGCCTTTACAAGACGAGGAAGCTATCTGGAAACCCTTGAAACTTCTCCTGATCAAAATGAAAGTTTAAACTTTCATTGTTCATTTGAAAATGACAGCAGTCCAGCTCATGAGATTGACATTCCATGCACCCAGCCACTGACACAAGATAAGATACTTCAAGGTATGGGATTGGGACTGTGTTAGGAGGTTTAATGACTAACTTTTGTAAGTTTGACTTCGTTGTCATCGTCAGACTTCATTGTACGATAAAAGCACTGTTTATTGTAAAAGTGAACTAGTTTCTACAATAGTTGCTAAAAATATATTCTACTGAGCGCGCCATGGCAAGGGGCTACATTTCAAGGCAGAGAATGATAATAATTGACATTAGATGGGTGGGTGGAGGGATGGTGCAGTGGTGAGAGCACTCGCCTCCCACCAATGTGGCCTGGGTTCAATTCCGGGACTCTGCGTCATATGTGGGTTGAGTTTGTTGGTTTCCTACTCTGCACCGAGAGGTTTCCTCTGGGTACGCCGGTTTCCCCTCTGCTCCAAAAGCAACGTTTGACTTGATTTGGGTTACCAGTAATTGTTTTAAATTTCAGTCTTTAGTGTCTCCACTTAGTGCTTCAGTGCTAGAATGACTGGACACTTAAATAAAGTTCCTTTCCTTTTTGGAGTGACACCAGTGGCACAAGATAAGGTTCTTTAAGCCAGGGGATAGGGATAGTGTAATGATACTTAACTACAGACAATGTTACATTATGAGGTACTAACCACAAACTGTCATCAGGGTTTTTTTTAAACAAAGGCATGGTTTGCATAGAGCTAATAAGTGGCAGTTAGAAGAATGAATTCCAACAACATCCTACTGAGCTCATTACCAGAGACTTGCCATGGAAGACTTTCTCCTTTTCTACTCCATGTTAAAAAAAACTTTTGTTCAGTAGTACATCTGTGGTACATGTAAGTCTTCATCTTCGTCTACCAAAACTTGACAAACTCCCTTGGACTCAATATATGTTTGGCTGTTAAGGTTCTGTTCATCAGTCCTTCTATATATATGCCTACAACCTGATGCGAGTAATACACAAAAACTACAGATGAATACAAGATTCTTGTAGTGAAAAGTAAGTTCAGTCTCAGGGAGGATTCCAGATTACTATCTGCTCCTCTCCCGGGCCAAAAAAAAAAAGGTAATTAAAAAACCATATATCAAACTACTTACTAACCAAGCTACATTGTAGCTCGAGCCGTACTGGGGAATATTGGCTCTCGGTCGTTTTTGTGCCGACCTCGCTGTGCTCGGTCCGTACTGCCACGACCTCGGGCCAATATTCCCCACTACAGCCCTCGCGCTTGGTTAGTAAGAAGTTATTAATGATACAATATAAGGCTTGATGAGATATCAACACTAAGCTGTCCACGATTTCCATGACAAGGGTTAATGAACTTGGTTTGTGTAACAAGGTCTAAGATTTATGGTCTCTACCTAAGAAGTATAGTAAGTATAGAGTGTTTTCATGTCACATCATGGTGGCCATTTTGGTGTCCCTAATCAAAGGAACTGCAGCCATGTTGGTTTTCCTAACTAATCATCTGGGAATTGAAGTTTCCTTTTGTTTAGGGGGAAAGTAAGGTTACTGATTACATGAGTGAAAACACTGTAGGTTCAGTGAGGATTTGATATTGTGATCCCGCAGAAAGTTGTTGGATGCCCAACCCTTTGAGCTATCAGGTCGTCAGTAAGCACAAACCATCAAAATAATGACTGTGAACCACCAGAGAAAAACATACTGAGGGCTTCAGTAATTGTGCCTTTTTTTAGACAAGTAATACTGGTTCCTTTTTCCTTGGGTGACATTCAAATTTTGTAACTGAAAGTGATCATTGCAGTTAAATCAAGTGACTTGAGCAGTTGCAAAGAACTTGAACGAGACTCAAACTCATGATCGTGCTGTGGATGCGCCAAACTTGCTCTACCTTTTGAGTTACACTCTATCAAGACATGTGGCAGCTGGTCACTCACAAGATCCTGTTCATATTATATCCTGTAATAGGTGATTGTGTCCTTTATTCTCTATCATATTCGAATTTTGAATGTTTCACAGGCGTTGTAGCATACATTGAAGTGCGTTCAAACACTGAAAACAGATTTGAAGGCATATCAAAACAAGTGGAGATGCTTGGAGCAATGGTAATTATTAACTCATTTCAAGAAAGTCACTGTCTTGTAAAAGTAATGATTAATAACATGTTTTCTGCTACAGTGAGTAGCCAGAGTTGTTTTGAGGAATCCCTGCCTGATGGCTTCTGTTATAATGCAATTTAGCCGTCTCATTAAACAAAAAAATGCGTAGCTCTCATTAGTAGTGCATCCAGACTAATGGCTTGATGACTGAAGATCATAGCAGTGGTGGATCTGAAGCATAAATTCATCACTTTTTCAGTGTTCTACATGTATCGTGGCTTGCTGTATTCTTGCTATTTTTTGTAATTTTGTGACGTTTTTGTTCTTGCTTATTTTCTTTTGTATTCAAGGTGACTAAAAAGTTTACTCCAGAGGTCACACATGTGGTATGTTTTAGTTTGCATTGCTATTATTAAGGAGAATCTACAGTGTATTAACCTATTGACCCCTCATGCGCCCTACGACGCCCCCATTTGACGAGTAAAATTGCCTGGCGTTAAACAGAGTAAAATCTGTTAAGTCTCACTCCCAGGAGTGCACGTAAAATTATTGCTGGAAATTGTGTAAGTCTTACATGTATTTCCTAAAATAGTTATTGTGGGTTTCTAACTTTTCTACAGGCTAATCATAAGTCGTTTTCCTTAAGAACAGGCCTTCTGATATTACGCGATGGTGCGATTTCGCACAATCGACCTCAAACCGCATCCGATCGCACAATTCACGAAAAATCGCATAATTCACAAAAGGATGCACAAAATTCATGAAATGAAACATAAATCAACACGTTTCTTAGAAATTCCTGCATAAATACGCCATTTTTAAGATGATTTATCTTGGAAAAAGGCTAAAAAACCTTTGTCACCTTCGATTTCGTAAACATTCGAAGTTCAAGGCTTTATTTTTCATGTCGGGGACCTGGTACGAGTCTCCTTCTATTGGTGCAACACAAACACGGCCTTATATACACACCACTGAAATGTTGCCTTCTCTTAGAGAAGAGATTTGTGAAAAATAAGCGAAGTTGTAAGTTTTTCGGCAAAATGTAGTTTCTTTCGTTGAAAACTGATAAAAACTTACTCATGGATAAGTTTGTTGTGAAAACGCTCGCTTTTTCTTCGATGAAGAAGGAAGTTCCCACCTTCCGCCCAATCTGACAGCTGACGATCGAGCAAGAAAGTACCTCACAGGTACGCTCCACGTGGACGATGGACTGATGTTTTTCTGGTCGTGAAATATTAGGGCCCTCTATACGAGGGAAAATAAGCCGCGGCTTACTCTGGCCACGGTGTACAAAATACGCCAAAGGAACTATTTATACGAATATATATTCCCAGGTCAATATAAGCCGTGGCTTGAAAAAGACGTGAACATAGATTTTGTACCATTTATACGGGTTGAACATTCGAGTCTTTTGTAAGCCGTTGCCAGAGAAAGCCGCGGCTTATTTTCTCTCGTATAAATGGGGGTATGGCCCTATTGTGATTGACCATCTGCGAAAGTTCGTGGTTGACAAGCACCTTGATCATTCATTTGGCATGTTAGCTGTGTCCTTTCAACTTTTAACGTGGTGCACCGGTAGTGCAGAAGACCTCTTTTTTTTTTTTATTCCAACTACTGAACATAGATTTTGTACCATTTATACGGGTTGAACATTCGAGTCTTTTGTAAGCCGTTGCCAGAGAAAGCCGCGGCTTATTTTCTCTCGTATAAATGGGGGTATGGCCCTATTGTGATTGACCATCTGCGAAAGTTCGTGGTTGACAAGCACCTTGATCATTCATTTGGCATGTTAGCTGTGTCCTTTCAACTTTTAACGTGGTGCACCGGTAGTGCAGAAGACCTCTTTTTTTTTTTTTATTCCAACTACTGTCGATCGAGATACATAATTACTGTTCCTTTGTGTTCAAAATGTCTTTAGGGCAGCAAAAAAGTGTTTTTCTCAACCTGAAACCTTATAAAACAAGCTTAAAATTGCTGAGAAAAAAATCGCACAATTTACATTATTTATCGCATAATTGGCCTCTCTAATCGCACAATCTGCCCTGAAAAAATCGCATAATTTGCATTTTTTAATCGCACCCTATCAGAAGGCCTGTAAGAATGATTTACTTGCACTGCACACTGTACCAACTGAGCTTTTAAGCCAGCTGGGAGCCGTTCAATTGGAAGTGTGGATTACATCAACATGAAATAACTATTGCACTTATTATGAAAGTGAGTATGTAAATTATTATTATTTGGGAATCTTTTCAAGGATTTTTCATTGATCATTGACTCAATAAAATAAGACATGTAGAAGCCGGTCACAGTGAAAAATTCTTTTTTCGTATAATAATTATGCACTGGTACATGTACATGCATATTTGAACAGATATTCAAAGATGGCAAAAAAGCCACAAGAGACAAGGCCTTAAAAAGAGGCATCCACCTTGTGTCTGTTTTGTGGGTGGAGAGCTGTCGGCAAAGTGGCAAGCTAGTATCTGAAGACCTCTTCCCAGTAGTGGAAACTTCTGAACCAGGTACACCACTTATGGTTGGGCGGCTTAGGAGAACAAAGTCCATGCAGCCAAAAGCATTTGAGGAGGATGTTCAGAATAGTGCAGGTAAAGTGATTCTGAAACAACAAGGACTAATTTGTTGTAGTGATAATTTCATGTTGAGTTGGGTTGATCTTTTCGTTGTGAATCCTGTTCCAAATGCGATAACTTTGCTCTTACAAAAGAGTGACCTTGACTCTTACTGTCCGAACATGTTTGGTTTACAGATAGAGGAGAACGAAGAAGGAAAAGAAAGCTACAAGCTGTAAATGTGACTCCATCTGGTAACTGAATCAGTTGTGACATTTGTCTTGCTTGCCAAGAGCAGGGTTTATCCATTATACAGTTTTTTCCCTGCAAAAGAGGTCCTATAAAGACATCTAATTCCATCTTTTACACTGCTCTTTTTACATGCAGCTGTCATTCTCTGTGCAGAAACTCAAGATCCATATAGTCCAGTAAGTTGATATTAAATTTCCTTGACATACATTTTTTGGTCAAGGACCTCTTGTTTCTAATACACTTAAGACACTCTTACATTGTAACTTTATGATACCTACTGTAAATAACACTGTATCACAAAAAGAGGACATTTTTGAATGATGGAAAATGTTGGCATTCTCTGCCTTCTACCCTCACAATTTTTTCCTAAGGCTCTGACTTCCATACATGTATGTCATGAATTCATGTCATCTGCATTGCTTCCACTCTCAATTTCCCTTCTCTCTATATGGTGCGAGCTTAATCTGGCCCCTCCCCTGTTTAAATCCTGCCTTACCTCCTCCCAACCCATCCCCTCCAGTAATTTCTTGCCTATCCCAAACTACATGTACACACACACACATACCCATGGCATCCAAAACACGGACTGACCTCACTTTTGATAATATTGTTACTTGTTAATCCATTTTATAATTGTTATTGCATTTATTAGCCAACACCCATCCCAGTGCCAGCACCTCACATGGTGCCAGACACTCCCTGCCATGGGCTTGAAATGTCAGCAGGTAAGGGCAAACTGTAAATCTTGAGGTTTGTATAATTTCGTCTGAAAGGGGGAAAACACAGAAATGACAGCAATTTACTTAATAGCTATTGTGTGGATTAAAAGCGCAATAAATCCAGCATTAAGAGACCATGTAGTTCTGCGGCTTGGAAACTCAGAATGCCTCAAATATTGTTATTTGTCCTCTTTGTGTCCTTGAATGGAATAAGTACTGCAGCATCTGCTTTTCAATATAGAGGACTGACACTGCTCATTTTGTGTTTGTTTGCTCTGAGAGAACTAAAAACTTGAATGGGTCCATTTTGTCACAAAACGTTACAGTTACAAGGTTCTTCTCCCAGAGCAGAATAGGGCAATAAACCAATATCCTCATGAAGGAAATTTACCTCCACAAGAAAGGCCTAAATCATTTTCTCAATCACATTAGTCCAGCAGCAGCGTTAATGCTCATGCGTTTATGCATTTTCAAGGAGGGGAATACACAATGCATGGAAACTGATTGGAACAATGGAAAAAAAAAGAAGATGTAAATGTTTTGTTTATAGTGGAAGTGCACTTAGCTATCAATCTAGTTCACAGGCACCCCACTTTTGATAATCTGAAAGAAACATGATTCAGAACCTTAACTGGCATTTGGCTATTTACAAAGCGTGGTAGAGTAGAATCCAGGACAACCGGAAACAAATCTAAACCAGAGGTTAGAATGGGATTTGAACCCGGGGTAACCACATGCAAACCCAATGATGGTTTTAAAAATGATAGCAGTACATGTATTTCTTTGAAAAATGCAGTTTCAATTGCAAGGGCCTGGGACAGGTGGGGTGGTAAGGGGCTTTGGGTGTGACATGTAAGTGTGCTGGGCAATGTTTAAGTGAATAAAACTTATGGTCACCGCAGTTAGGTTAAGTCTAAACAAAGCTTGAAGGTCTGCATAACAGTAGAATATTTACTTCCCAAAATCATACTGTCATCAATCTATCGGGCCACATAACCCATCCATGCCAACAGTCAACACCACAAGTTATAGGTTTCATTCTCCTTCTGGCCACAGTAGTATATCATGGAAGTCCCTTACAAGATATTAGAGACTTTGAGCATGAGGTTTTTCACGGGGAACCAAAACTGCAATTTGCAGTTAGGCGTTTGCAGTCTCAGGGTGCCAGGGTTTCAAATTTGAAAGCCATAAATGGTTTGAAACCAGGAGACATCTTCAGAGTCAAATGACTCTTTGACCTGGACTCTGAAGAGGAATTACACTCAGGTTGTCGAAACGCTAGCCAATGCAAGATTTATGTCTCCTGAGGCGATGAATGGTCAGGCCGTTAAATATGAGTAACGGTCAGGGGCCGGTTGTTCGAGGCCTAGTTTGTGCTAACCGTTGGTTAAGAGGTGTCAAAACCTATATATTTCCATGGTATTTAATGCTGTTTAGCGCAAACCATGCTTCGAGCAACCCGGGCCAGGCCGTTAAATATGAGTATTCCTATTGAAAAGAAGGCGTCATGTTGCATATGGCGTCTACGAAGGCAACCTCTATAGTCTTCCAGTCCAGTCCATCCAGATACCAACCCCCAACAGGGATTTTTGTCGTGAAAGCATTTTTAAAGGATTCAAATGGGAACGCGAGCCCTGCCTGAATCAAGCAGTTAGTTAATACTGACCACCGTCAAGCTTAATTTGCTGACGTAGATTATTGTACTTTCACTTTATTCACACGAAAAGTAGAAGTAATAATTATTAAGCACAGCAATTTGTGCTTTAACTTGCTTTGAAAAAGAAGTTGGAAACTCGGAAATGATCAACATGTCAGCCCTGATGCCAATGATACCCTTCTCGTTTGCTTCCATATATAGCAACTGTGAATCGCACTTTAATAATCCGAGATTACTACTAGTATTACTGAAGTAATTTGATAACGACTGGTATGCCATTTGTGTCTAATCCTATGGAATTTCATTCCATTTAGTTTTACCATTTTTTATGCACATCTTACCTTAGTACTTTCGCTAATTATTTATTCTTTTGTGTATCAGTATTATTCGAAGGGTGGATAGCGCTGTCCGTTGGATAACTCAATTGGTTTTGTTAGTGTTTATCTGCTGGATAGTAATTTATCCGGTGGATAGCGTTATTCACCTTTTGAACAACCGAGGCCTGAAGTTGATTTTAAATAAAGATTGTGTTGTGTTGAAGTGTTGAGTACCTTATGGGCTTGTTCGGTATGTTTTGTATGTACTGAAACCCATAGTGGGCTCATATGCGCTATTGCTACACTGCGCAACAGTTTGTTGTCTTGCTGACATAAACAGTTTTGAAAGGACCATACTCCATTCCATTTTTTTGGGAGGTGGCCTCATGGTTAGTGTGCTCGACTCCGGATCGAGTGGTCCGGGTTCGGGTCCTGGCCCTGGCCGTGTTCTTGGGCAAGACACTTTACTGTCACGGTGCCTCTCTCCACCCAGGTGTATAAATGGGTACCGTTGAATTTAATGCTGGGGGTAACCCTGCGATGGACTAGCATCCCATCCAGGGGGTATTAGAAATACTCCTAGTCGCTTCATGCTACAGAAACTGAAGATAAGCGCCGGCCTGGTGGGCCTTCAAGGCTCGTAGCAGACTTTACCTTATACTCCATTTCATTTTCCCTTCAGGCCCAGAAGACAAACTCAAAGGACCAATCAAATTCTTTGATAGTGAGTCTGACCAATCAGAAGACAGTAGTGATGAAACCCCATCAAGCATACGAAAAATGAAAAAGAGACTCATAAATAAAAACAATCTGAACAGGCCACCGAGCCTTACACTGACAGAACCAGGAACAACACCGGTCGCCGACCCAAAGCAAGACGCAAAAGATGTGCAGCTAACAGGTCAGTCTGCCAAATAATCTCTTTGGCTAATTGACATTAGACCAAAAACATCTTACGACTTTCAGTATCAGAATCAGAAAAGGCTTGTGGTGTATGAGGCCACTGAGGCAGAAACAACCATAAGTCGAAAGGACTTTGCCCAGTGCTGGAACATGTAGATGGAACATCGTTGTCTTCCGTACCGTAAAGTAGCTAACTGTTTTCCAAGAACTTAACGCAACTTAAGGTTCAGAAGAAGACCGCTGGATTGAAAATTTTAGTTTCTTTTTTCGCTTCAAAAAATTCTGCATGCAGTCAACTGCACGTTGTCCGGTGTCGTTATGTTAACTGTTAAGTGATGTTTTTCCTTATCCCTTCTTCCTCCTCCCACCCTCAAAACAAGACTCCACCTTCTGGCCTGAGGGACTTGTCTCGGGGGTCGCTCAGCGGCAATGGTTTACGAAAAAAACTCTACCACAACCCTGTCATCTGCTTGAGGACGTGTTTGTTTCAGTCATATCGTGGCTGGAAATTTAATTATTCAGAAAAGGGAATACATGTAGCTCATAGCTTCATTCATCAACCTAATTTCTTATATTCTTATCTTGCCGAAAAAATTTATCGTATAATGAGTTTAATGTACAATCATTTTGTTATTCACATCCTAGGCTCGGAGCGAGCAAAGAAAAGGAAGAGACAAGAAGAACACATCAAAGGAGGTAATGCTGCGCAGAAAAAGAGACTAAACATTGAAGGCCAAGAAACAAATTCTAACGCTGAAGGCAGACTGGAAGTGAAGACAGGTAGCGAGGAGATGAATTCAGTAGCGACAAGAAACGATAACAATGCTTCAGGTAAGTGCAGTACAGTTTTGTATAAAATGAAAGGAAGTCGTCCCCAAAGTTGATGCCACTGTGCAAACTCATATCAGGGAACTAGTCCCTGCATGTAACAACACGATTTTCTTAATGAATGTCCATTATATATGGTTACTTCGTCTCGGTCCATAAACACGCAAAAAACGAACTTGACCAATATCCACCCATCTTGACCGCACAAGCTTGGTCAATATAGGATTTATTATATGGGATAAAACTTTGATCTTGCGGGATCAAGCGAGTAATCCCGAGCGGGCAGTATAGTTCCATCTTGCCCGCTCGGGTAGCCAATAACAGCACGGGATTTGGTTCATTTTGCCCGCTCACCGAGTTAGTGATATAAGAAATGAAATTAGTATATACTCACTCAGTGATCTTGGTCTTTCAAGCAATCTGATTGGTTCGCTATCTCGGAGTAATTGAGCATTATTCACTCCCTACGGAGTGAATAACGCTTGATCCAAACAAAACAAAATGACCGGCGTAAACTCGCCAGCATTTATGAATTGGAAATATTGAGAATATAAGATGATGCTGTGCTACAGAAGACAAAGAAGGCCACAAAATTTGGCCTGAAAGTTTTCAAAGGTAAGAGAAGAGTTTGCCAACCAGTGTTTGACTTCATTTTTCCAGATAATTATTGCTGAAAATTAAACAATCTTCACGCCCAGGGTTTTCAATAAAATTTGAAGTAGGCAGATGGTAAGAGTAGTAGGCGGCTGTTTCAATTAAGGGGCCGTAAGGCCCTGTCTTCTAGGGGGGTCTGGGGGCATGTCACACATGTCCAATATACATGAACTGAGTCGGGTCGTCAATTGCTGTTGACGGCCCGACTCACCGGATGTCGGGTCGTGAAGTTTAAAAAGGAAGTAAGATTTACTCCCGGAAGTCGAACTGCCTGAGGCAGCTTCAAATATCTCGACGGATCGTGACGATCCGATCAGGTCGTGACGACCCGTTATTTGAAAAGTCGACCCGACTTTTGGAGGTGTCAGGTGGTGAGAGAAAGAAAAACTTCGATGAACAAAGGAGGCTGTGCTGCTCAAAAATGTTGTATGCTTCGTTCTCAAAGAGTAGCGACTAAAATATGGATATACGCGTAGAAAATTATAAACATCGACCAGAATAGCATTAACAAATGTTGCGAATGTGTCCTTGATACCCCGACAGCATGCTGTTCAGAAACAGGAATAATGACTGACTGTAATAGCGCTCCGAAATGTTGAATGCTTCGTACTTAAAGCGTCGCGAAATCGCCGTACACTTCCTCAAAACATATAGAGACTAAAATATCGATATACGCATAGAAAATTATAAACAAACAGCAATCACAAATGTTGCGAATGTGTCCTTAATACCCTGACAACATGCCGTCCAGAAACAGAAATAATGACTGACTGTAATAGCGCTCCGAAATGTTGAATGCCTCGTTCTTGAAGCGTAGCTATGGAAGTGTCAGATGGTGAGAGAACGAAGAACTTCGATGAACAAAGGAGGCTGTGCTGCTCAAAAATGTTGTATGCTTCGTTCTCAAAGAGTAGCGATACCGCGACTAAAATATGGATATGCTCAAAGAAAACTATAAAAATCGACCAGAATAGCATTCACAAATGTTGCGAATGTGTCCTTAATATCCTTATACCATGTTGTCCAGAAACAGTAATACTGATTGACTGTAATAGCGCTCCGAAGTGTTGAATGCTTCGTTCTTAAAGCGTCGCAAAATCGCCGGACACTTCCTCAAAACATATAGTGACTAAAATATCGATATAGGCATAGAAAATTATAAACATCGTCCACAACAGCAATCACAAATGTTGCGAATGTGTCCTTAATAACCTGACAACATGCTGTTCAGAAACAGAAGTAATGACTGACTGTAATAGCGCTCCGAAATGTTGAATGCCTCGTTCTTAAAAAGCGAAGCCATGGAAGTGTCAGGTGGTGAGAGAACGAAAAACTTCGATGAACAAAGGAGGCTGTGCTGCTCAAAAATGTCGTATGCTTCGTTCTCAAAGAGCAGCGACTAAAATATGGTATAGGCATAGAAAACTATAAAAATCGTCCAAAATAGCATTCACAAATGTTGCGAATGTGTCCCTAATATCCTTATACCATGTTGTTCAGAAACAGCAATAATGACTGACTGTAATAGCGCTCCGAAATTTTGAATGCTTCGTTCTTAAAGCCTCGCGAAATTGCCGTACACTTCCTCCAAACATCCAAGCGTAGCAAAAATCGCAGCAAGCTTCCTAAAAGCATCAAAAAATGGTGAATGGTTCGTTCGTTCGTAGCGAAATTAATATATACCCAGACAACATGCTGTTCAGAAACAGGGATAATGATCGTTCATAAATGCGACGATCATAGCTTAACTTGAAAACAGTTACTGTTTATTAAAGAACGACAACTCCTATGATACTGCAACGAGAAAGTGGCTGCTAAAACGGAAACAAAAATGACAGACAGGATAGCCACGTTTTTCGAAGAACTGGCACGTGTCCTCTGATTTGCTGGAAAAATCGGAGTCATCACTACATAGACGCCGAAGTCTAAGAAATTGAGAATAAGGAATGGAGTTCTTGACATGTGATGGATGTGACGATGAATACAACAAATAACTGTGTGAATCAGTAGGTTTGTAGTGCACACTAGTACATAGCACGTTGCCTGTAATAGAAACTTTGATATCTAGGAAAGCCAATGAAGTTTCCGAAATTTCCCAGGTATATTTAAGAGCCGGATGAAAAGAGTTGACGGAGGTTATAAATTGATCGAGTTCTTCTCTGCTGGATGAAATAGCGCCGATGCAGTCGTCGATGTAGCGGCCGTAGCAAAAAATGAGACCTAATATCAAAGTAAGGAACTTTCATTTACGAGTGCCTTTGTTTTTATAACTTCAATGCAATGTTAAAAGCCTTCAAATGAAAAAGTAAACTTTGAGAGTTCGAATGGCAAAAGTCAGCAAAAGTAGGCGGCGCTGATATCGAAAGTAGCCGCCGGAGTTCGCCGGTTGCCGGCTTCTAATGAAAACCCTGCACGCCAACAATTTGTTTCACTCTTAGTAATTCTCTCTTGTAGGGCTGGTCGCCCACCAAAACGAATTTCTTAGTGAAATCGAGGAATCAAAAAAATGTTTAAGAAATTTCCACATGGTTGCAAGGAAACAAGTCGGGTCATTTTACAACAAACTAACGCTCACCTCAATTAGAGCCACCATTTCATGTGGATCATTTACCAACTGCACTTTCAATTTCCATTTCAAATGAACCTCAAAAACTTTGATCGAACGGTGAAAATGTTTTAACAAGCAGAATTTCGAATAAGATTGCTGATTTAAACGGTGCTAAATGACCATTTTGCTGTTTGTGACGAGGATTTTAATGAAGGTTATTTAGATTTGCCATGTTTGAAGCTTTTGTAAACACTTTCGCGCATGCTTTGTGCCGCTTGCACATTTTCGATTTCAAAGAATAATTGTTAATTATTACATTTTCAATCTCGGATATTGCATATCTAGCCTCAGCTAGCTTTCTGATTGGCTCACTCAATCTGGGTTATGAATGAATGAAACTTTATTTAACCACGGTACGGGCAATTCATCAGCTAGTTACAGAAAGATCAAAACTATAACTACACAACTATAATTATAAATTAAACTATATTAACAAGTTGCTTTCCGTGAATGCCGTGTCTTATCGAGCTTTGCTAATTGCGTGTTTGAACAACCTGAAAGGCCGTTAACACGACAGAAAAATTTGGGTCCGGACCCGTCAAAAAAGCGGTACGGACCCATAACTTTTGTAAAGAAACACTGGAGTTTCTACAGATGGCCCTGTAGAAACTCCAGTGTTTCTTAACAAAAGTTATGGGTCCGTACCGCTTTTTTTGGCGGGTCCGGACCAAATTTTTCTGTCGTGTTAACGGCCTTTGAGGGATTCCGCGAACCTTGCCTCACAAGGAAGGCCATTCCACAGTGTGGCGTCACTATAACTAAAACTATTTTGGACATAATTTATGCGTGGCTATCCAACATAAAGTTTGTTCTCGGAGTCCCTCAAGTTGTGGCGTGTATTTCGTTCAGAAAACTAGGATGCTAAAGGGTCCGGAGCTAACCCATGTACATGTAGGCATTTGAATACCATGGTGGTCTTTTGTATGTTTCGCTGCCGATCAAGATTTTCCCACCCCAGAATTTCCAACAATTGGCCAGCATCAACGCCATAGTTAAATAATGTTAAAACGCGGGTGCTCTATTCCGCAATTTTTGCAGCTTGTCTTGTAAAGTTACTCCACAGGTTCCCCAAACAGTACTACAATAGTCAAAGTGAGGTTGTAATGAAGCTTGGTCTTTAAGATGTAAGGTCGCCTGGGGAACCAGGTGCCTAACACGTTTCATAGCACCGATTTCAGAAGCGATCGTTTTGGTTAGTTTTTCGATGTGGCAATTCCAGCAGAATGTGTCGTCAATTGTTACACCAAGGATTTTGTAGTTGCATCTGTTTCACCCGAGTACCGTTCATTAAGATTGAGGGGGAAGCAGCAATGGTATTTAGCCTTTGGCCAGATCGTATCAGCATAGCGTAAGTTTGTTTGCATTTAACCAAGTACATGTATGCACATCCAAGAGGTCCTCACTAAGACATGATTCAATGCTACCTACTTCATTATCCGCATATATCAGATGCGTGTCATCGACGTACATCCTCGGTTCACAGTGTGACAAACAATTTGAAAGGTCATTTATATATGGTAAGAATAAGAGTGGACCGAGGATAGTTCCCTGAGGGACACCGCAGGTCAATACACGGCTGTCCGATAAGGACCCACCAACTGAGCATTATATACGGTTCTCCAAATACGACTGAAACCATTCTAATGAATTCCCAGATATACCATAAAAGTCAAGCTTAGATAAAAGAACCTTGTGGTCAGCGGTAGCGAAAACTTTCTTCAGACCTAGGAAAATAACCGCGTTGATTTTCCCGACTATAAAGCCCAGGAGTCAGTTGCCTCAAGCAAAGCTGTAACAGTTGAATGAATAGCACGAAAATCCGAATGATTGATGTTCAGTACATCGTGCTCCTCTAAATAGGCATACGTTTTTTTTCGTAAACGATTTTTTCAATTACCTTGACCACGACTGGGATAACCGAGATCGGACGATAGTTGTTTACGTCGTCTCGATCGCTTTGCTTGAAAAGGGGTTTAACTCTCTTCTGGAAGTTTACCCTGACTAAAAGATTGATTAAAAATATCGCATATGGGCACACAAATGAGATCGGCACACTCGCGAATAAGCCTCGCAGATATTCTATCCAGGCCAGTTGCCTTGGACGTGTTTAGTTTGTTCATGCATGACTGAAAACACTTTCCTCGCATTACTTGGATGGAAATGGTTTAACTTCGTCGCTAAGTGAAGGTTGGGTGCCTTAGACATCCTGGAGCTTCCACTATTGGCAGCCAGCTCCAAGATGGAAATTGTACCCATAGCTGGAAAAACCTGACAACCCAGCCATGAGCCCCCACACCGCAAAAAGCTCATATAGGACTGCTATCCCGAAGACAGCGACACTGGTACACCGCGTGACCCATGTAAGCCTGTGCTTGGGAGAGTATCCGCTAACCCAAAGGCCGCTAAACTTGAAGAACAGGAGGCCCAAAAAACCACTAAACTTGTACGGCGATACAGTTGTAAACCACCACGCTAGACGACCGCGACACTCCTAGACAGCTATGAGCTGCAGGAGAAGATCATGACTAAAACACCACACGAGTACATACGAGGAACATACTAGTAACATACGGAACATACCGATACATACGAATACATACGACTAACATACGACTAACATACGAGTAACACACGGATACATACGACTAACACACGGATACATACGACTAACATACGGATACATACCAATACATACGAGTAATACGAGTGTTTTTCTCATAAACTAAGCTCTAATTATAAGCCTTGCAAGCATTTTTGCACGTCAGCAAACACGTTCGCGGTTCAGTTTGAGGGGCTTTCGTTAATTTTAGTCACAGTAAAATATATTCACATGGAGTGCAAAACCCTTAGATTGCGCTGCAATCCCCCCCCCTTCCCCCAATAAATAACTAAATATTTGTTGACGGTATGTAAACCCTGTTGTATTGATTGGCAATCAAAGTTTCACTAAACCTGCAATAGACAATAGAACAAAACATTTTGTCTTTACTCTGTATGTCAGACAACTGAAACTGGAAACTGCTAACTTTAACTGCAACTGTAACTGTAACTGCTAATGACAACGAACAATAATTCCGAAAAGTTATTTAAGTATTGAAACGATACTTTAGATATAAATGTAAATATTTAAAAATTAAAATGAAGTCAGAGGAATTAAGTCTTCAAAAGCCTGAAATACAAACTGAATTCGAAATAAAAAAATATTAAGACAACTCAGTGATACTGTAACTGAAACTGTAACTGCTTAATGCACACAACTACTACATATATTACTTTGGTCATAAAGCGACCCTCATATAGTAGACACACTCGGAAAACAAAACTTCACACGTGGTTTCAGGGCTGTAAGCCGATCTTCACCTAGAGTCCGCACTTAAATTCTTTAGCTAACTATATACAAACGTTGTTATAATAAAAAGAACCTCTGAGTATGGACGTTTTAAGTCCTGTGCATACATTTCTATTGCGACCATCACAACTCCTTAATTGAAGGTTAAACGTTCAGTCCTGCGTATACTTAATATTTCCTCTTTTGGCACAGGACTTCTGAAACAGGCAACCTACGACTATAACTGCCAACGGTAACAAAACACTGCTCATTCTAGCTCTTACTCAATATTTCAGTTACATATTAACATTTCAATATTTAAATTAAGAGAGTGAAATGAAACCTGGAATCGACATAAAAATAGGAAATAAACTTGGAAAGTGAGTTCGAGGCGATTTTCCGATATTAAAGTACCCGAAAATTGGTGTGCTATACATGTTCACTATGCAACGATACAAGAGGAGATTTGCAACGAACCTTGCATCACATCACATCTACCTAAAAATGTTCAACGTACATTCCTGCGTTTATAATTACGCTTTCTTGTTCTGGGGTCAGTTTTAGTTGCGCGGAACAGCACACTTTCCCGTCGAAGAAGGGATTTTTTCTGGTAATATGACCGATATTACAATGATAGTACGTATGGGTAAAGTCAGAGTTAAATTGAATGTTCCCATCCAGGTCTTTTCCTCTGATTCGCCTGTCAGTGTGGCGTATAACCACGTTATGAGGCTCTTGTCGATATTTATCGGCAAAGTCCTGGTTGCAACCGTAGCACTTTTTGGCTGAGTTCGAAAGGAGGCAGACTTCATACTGATAGGGTGACCAACCAGAATGCCACGCCTGTTGTGGGGCCAAAAGGGAAGCTGAGCTAAGTTGTTGAGACTGTTGGGAAAAATTTGTTGACATCGGGACCTTAAAAGGTTGTGCGAAGGAGGCCGGGACCTGTTGTTGTTGTGGAATTGCTGTTGACGGAAACGAACCAAATTGTGGTTGTTGCGTTTGATAGAATGTAGCACTCACAGGCGGAAAACTTTGGTGCTGTTGCGTCGTTGTCGAAGCTGTATAAATGGGTTGTTCTTGTAACACCACGGCAGATGAATTTTCCTGTCCACAGTACTGCTGTGGTAAATTGCAGTAAGGTTGTTGTTGCTGATGCTTTGACGAAGGCGTGTCCTGCATTGCTGTGCTGTTGACACTCTGACTGGACATCGCAGAAGAAGTGGTTGGCACCCACGATTGTGACGTGTCGTTTCGTTTCCTTCTAAAAGCCTTTTGGATCTCGTTCGGCTTCATACCTTGCTCTTTAGGTGTCCTCCTGCTATTATATGCTGCTGCGAGGTTTACACTTGGTCCCTTTCTTCTCTGAAATTTTCTTTTGATTTCCTCGAGATATTCTTTTAGGCACTCGAGATCTTCGGCCACGGCAATCGTATCTTGGCAGATCCCGACAGCCTTGAAAACGCTGCACGGACAATCAAGCTGATGACCAGCTTTTACTGGCTTGACGATAAGAGGAGCTTTGCCATGCCTACTTTTCACTGTTCTCATTCTGGGATCATCAGAAGCCGCTGGCATGATCGCGCCTGGCTCATTCAAAAGCGCCTCTGAATTCCTGAACATGTCCCTTAGTGTAGTCGCAGGCACTACTTCGCTGGGTATGCCGAATTCTTCAACAGCAACAGAGAGACGTCTAAAACTCTGAGTCTCGGGGGTCGACGGAGTAACCTTTGCTACTTGTGGGCTACTTTCCTTCTGTTTACCCTCATTGGTGACAACTGGACGGCACACCTCTGTAAAGAATCTCCTTAACAGTGCTTTCCTCTCGCCTGGTAACAGGTCTTGCCATTCGTCATAAGTTACGACAAAGTTGGTGTAGGCTTTGTCCAACCTGTATGCACCGTCCCCGTACAAGGCTTTCGCAGCGTCTTTGTGCAGACGTAAAACTCTCCCTTTGAGGCTTCGTAATGCCGTCGTCAGGTTGACATCTCTGTGACCAACACCATTTCCCAATTCATCAATCTCGACCTTGGACATGTAGTGCATCCACTCTATGGGGTTTTGGCCAAAACCTCTCCTGACGCCTGCACGGTCGCGAACGTATTTGGCCATCTTGTTTCTTAACTGGATTTCCTTGTATTTGGCAAAGTACTTTGTGAATTTAAGCGGGTTGTTCTTCGTTGTCGACTTCTCCAATTCATCCCATTCTTTTTAAACGTTTCGCATTTCTGGTCGAATTCTTCTTCACTTTCGCAGTCATACAAGCAGCCATCTTCTCCCATTGGCCGCCCTCCAAAAATATCGGCCATAATGATTTTTCTTTCCTGGACTGGGAAATTACATTCTGATAGCTTCTTTTCAACATTTGCCTGGACGTGTTCCAGCCCCAGAAGGTGAATGGTACCGGTTGTTTCTTGGAGTATTCCAGTAAAAAGGGCTTCATCTTCATCAGATCCCAGTACATGCAAACCTTCAAGCTGACAGTTCTCTCGTTTAACAGATTGCCAGAAATACTTGAAGTCTTCAGTTGTCTTGTTCCTATGAACTAAGATAGGTCCAGGAAACCATGGGTGTTTGCCAGTGTCTTTCTTTCGCAAGCTTAAATTCTCATAAGCTGTTTGAGTGAAATAATACTCAGCGATATTAAAAGTTGTGTCTATGAGTAACGGCGAGAAATGAGTCAAACTGCCCGATCTCATGCAAAATCGCGACACGTCCTTTATGGTTTGGTCGGTAAATGCAACGATTGACGGCTGACGTCCATGACGAAAGATAACTTCCCTTATAAACGGCTGGTTATCATCAAGCACAACGGAATCTGAGTCATGGTTTTGTTCAAGAAGGGCTAGAATGACGTTGCTTATCTCGTCTTGGTCAGATCGCGATACACTTCCATAATTGAATTTGTAGTTGGATGCTTGCTTAGGATTTCTAAGGCGCGTGGAATCTGTCGTACTGCTTAAAATAGTCTCATCTGTCTGCCCAAGGGTTTTGGCTAAAATGCGCGGAGCTTTGTTGGAGACCTGGACGGTTTGTTTGCATTCTTTCTTAAGGGAATGCTCCGTAGGCCTAAAATCCGGCGAGTCCTGACTCTTGGCGTTTCCATGCTTTGCGGGAACGATGGGTACTGCATGCCCTGTGTTCGAGGATAGTTTGTATTCCTTAAGATTTTCCAAATTCCCGTGAACTTCATTGTACTCTTCCAGCGTCATAACGAAAATCACGTACCGAGTGAATGCAGTAGCAAACGACTGAAGGGTATTCTTGTGAACCGCCCGCTTACGTACAACAGCATAGAGCTTCCTGAGCTTCGCAGTCTTCGCTTTCCACACGCCATTTTTGCGACGATTGTATGTTCCACCGACGACTTGTCCCTTTTTGTTTCTGGTTACTCGAACTTCAGAAGACAAGGCTAACTCTCCTTCCGCGGTACTCTTTGCTTCATAAAAATGGACCTGGTCTCGTTTGATGAAGGCTCCTGACGTGTCGTCGGCTTCTAGGTCGTAAGGGTGCCTTAGATTGATCAAATCTGGCTGTACAACAAAAGTAACGGTTTCTTTTATTCGTGTTGGTTTTACTTTTACAATCTTCTCGTCTGGAACGTTGTGCAGTAGACAGATGTTGAAAATCTCTTCGAGATTAGGACTACTTTCGCTGTATTTGGGCAATCGTCGGTCATCTCTTACATATGCTGTTTGTTTATAACGATAACAGTCGTAATCATCGACCTCCACTTCTTCTTTAATTTTTACCTGAGTAGAACGTTCCTCTTCGAACGATAGTTTTTTTCTGATTTCATTTGAGACATCATCTTCACAACTGGTCAAATCAATTTGCTCGATACTAGCACGCTTCACATGGGTGTTACGCTCTTTTTTCTTGGGACTAAAGTCCTTCCTCTTGCTTGCCATTTTCTGAAAAAAAAGGTGGAAAAGGAGAAATAAATAAATGTCAAGGTTTTCGCTGGAAACTTCTTGTGATGGTGTTCAGCCATTCTTCGTTTGCTTGTTCGTTAAGTCACTGTGTTTATCTAACCGTCGTAAGAAACTTGTAACTTGATGAAAGACCAAAATTTTGAGATGTCATTGTTCATATTTTGCCTCATTTGCGTACGGTTCTGCTCGGCCAGGCATCATGTTATATATATAAGTGCTTGTAAAAATAAATAATCAGGAAAAGTGCTAAAAGTTTATGCTAATATTAAGGCAAAAGTTGTAAAAAAAGTATTGTCCCTAGAGGTAGGTTTCAATTTGAAAAGGTCTCGAAGACGGGGAAAAATAAATGTCATTACAACATTTTAAGGTAATTTTTTGGGCTGCCTCCCCCTTACAAACCATTTATATTCGGCCCCACCCGCCTTAAAGCCATTTGTTTGGCATGCCCCCCCCCCCCCCCCCCGCACAAAAAAATACCATCAGTCCCCTACGTTATGAAAAGTGAACGGTCCCTTTGTATGTACTTTTTCGTCCATGTTTGGTTGAAGCCGGACGAATGCCTTCAAGCTTACCAATGACTAGAGTGTGTGCAGATGTGAAATGACATGCATGGCGCAAACGTACTTCCAGAGAGAACATCCGGCAAGGGCACCGTTCGGTACTATTACATTGCGTATCCTTACTGCGCGGAATTTTACCCTTTATTAGCGCCCATACACAGAAAATTGCGCATTTTTTTCTGGGCGGCATGTTAGAATCCTGGCCTGGCAGTCATAATCAACTACGAAAGCAACTTTTAACATCAACAGTTAAAATTTAACTGCTTCATTTGCACTGCTTTGGCCTGTAATGCATGCAATGCCTATATCTACCGTTAAATACCAAAATACGTTTAACAATGCTATGTTTAAGTGGTTTTGAACTATATTCTCGTTGGATGCCCCTGACCGTACGTTCGAAGAATTATTTTTTCCTGATATTCTAACAACACACTTTTAAACGACAAAGATAAACAGACATATAAGACTAAATAGCTACTGACTGTGTCATTCTGTGACTATTCAGTTGGCTCAAATCATAATGCAATCGATGGTTCGTTTGGTTTGCAAAACATGTGCTTTTATCTTTCATGTTACAAAACTAAAGCAGATTTTTGGTATCATCTGCGGTAGCAAAAACACTTCACTTACCACTGTTAGTTACATCTACATCACAGTTCCTTTCTCAAATGTGTCATCTGTAAATCAGTATTACGCTCTTCAATCTGTTCAGTGCACGGTAAAGATCGAACGCGTGAAGACCATCCACTGCGCGACAGGCTATTTTTTGCGCACATCAGATTACCAGGCATGACCCCAGGCCACCAGTTTAATATCAAATATCTTTGCTCTTGTAACGCAAACTTTCCTTAGTCGGGGAAGTAATGTGTAATATTTTACTTAAGTTGTCGTTACTTTGCATAAAAATGTACTGGTATGAAATTTACTCGTATATTTTCGTATTTTTTTACTCGTATGTATCCGTATGTTAGTCGTATGTATCCGTGTGTTAGTCGTATGTATCCGTATGTTACTCGTATGTTAGTCGTGTGTTACTCGTATGTGTCCGTATGTTCCGTATGTTACTCGTATGTTACTCGTATGTTACCCGTATGTACTCGTGTGGTGTTTTAGTCATGATCGCAGGAGAAGGCACTTGCGTGTGTGACCTAACTACGGAAGTCTTCCAAGCTCACAGACATGACAAACAACCCGACTTGAAATACAAGACCACGATTAAGTTCCCAAAATATCAAATTCCAGTAATTCCTAAGCGTCAAAAGTTTTTATTTCGCTTTTCCCGCCTTTGCTGACTGAGGTAGATCTATCGAAAATACGTTGTTGCGTTTTGTTTAACATTTTGTGGTATTTTTTTTGAAAATGTAGTTAAAGTAGTATTGATTACAACCAGAAACCAATAAGGGTTGAAACGTGTAACGGCCCCTTGTGTGCTGGGAAACAAGCTTCTGAATATTCAATTTGCTAAGTACCATAGTTGGAACAACAAGAGAGAAACATTCAACCAATCAGTTCGCAAGAACACCGCGACGCAATACCACCAATGTTCTCGCGCGAAATTAGCTGGAGCGAGGGGTTTCCAAATATGGTACTTAGCACTGAATATTCGGAAACTGTGAACGCGCGTTACACGTTTCAACCCTTATGGGTTTCTGTTACTACGAGATAAGAACAAAATCGCAAACATTTCGCGCGTAAGGTCTACAGTAAATCTTAAACTGGGCTCTAATCCATGACCGCGCGACTGCACCGCACCGCCCCTCCAACTGAGCTACCAAGCCAACGAATGATTTGCCAGTAACCTGAGACCTACGTTATACGCAAAGTATTCTGGAATCACCAGGGGGCAAACATTGCAAGTCGCTGGAAAGTAATGTACGACAGAAAGCTGTCTTCGTCAAAATCGGTGATATTGGACAACGAAAAACGTATTTTTACCGCGACTGTTTGTTCTTGAAAATTGAGAGCTTTTGTGTGATTACCGCGATAAAATCTCTCGATTTATCACTCTTTCCGGCTTCCGTAAGATCGATTGTGAAATCTTTAGCTGTATCAAGTAATGTACGGTCTCGAAATAGTGCAAAATAAGGTGTAACTTTGAAGTGATTGACTCAATAAAGCCTTTTCAGAGGTCATTATACGCGTGCTGAATACGTTTGCAGAGCTATAAATCGTGTCCAGAGTTATTAATTAAATCGGGATATGTTCAAGGCTTTGATGAGTACTAACGTCTGCTCTAGTGCATAATTTTAATAATACATCAAAGTAATTGGGCATTCAAATCCCCTCTTTGTCACTATAGAAGACGAAAAATCAGTGTCCATGATGAGTTTAAAAGTGAGCCATTTCCTGTTTAGTTGAAAATGTAAAAATAGCTCTCTTGAGCAGCATTGCACAGCTAAAGTTGTCCAGGCCTCAAAACCTGCAGATGATGTTCAATAAAACTGATTGACAACTTCCGTATTCCCCTGGTTTTATCCCTCTAAAGCGCAATAGCTGGGTAAAAAATTTCCATCCTCCCGACAGCAATTTCTCTCCCGTGAGGAGGTAAAATTCCAGCGGCCATGTCAATGTTCTAACGCGTTATAACTAAAAAGAAAACAATCTCGATACACGCAATTATATATTGAAAAGTTTTTATTGAGTGAATCCCCTCAAATATATACCAAAGTTTGTACTTTCACAGTCAATCTTACGAAAGCAAGACTGTACTAATCGGAAGATTATTCTTTGTCCAACATCGCTTCCTTTGATGAAGACACAACTTCTGCTGTACATTTCTTTCCAGAGAATGGCAGTGTTTGCACCCTGGTGATCCCAGAATCCTTTACGCATAACGTAGTATCCGATTTCTAGCAAATCATTTACTGGGAGCTGTTCAGCTGTCAAACTCGTTACCATGGTCTCTCTTCTTCCCTTCCAAGCAGAGAGACCGTGGGAGCGAGGTTGTTCAGCGGTAGGTGTAATTTCTATCCCCTGAGAGTTGAATATGGATAGAATATTTAACAACTATTCACCGAGATGGAGGTGGCTTGTGGTGGAGAATTTGAAGTACATGATTTGAAGATCATCGCACTTTTAAGTGCTTAAAAGCAGCGACTTAACTAATGAATTTCAATTTCCGCACTTGGCGTCTGGGTAAGTATCCAACCGCACTAGCCACCTCCACTTCGGTGAATTCTTGGGTTTCATTCACGTGATCAACAGCCATGTTTTTCAAAGAAAACAAAAGAAAAAGTTTGCATAATAATAGAGTTCTTCAATTCCCGGAGGATTGGATCGGGACACCAACATGGCCGCCGTTTCATTGTTTGGGGATACCAACATGGCGGCCGTGACGTCATGTGAAATCCAAGAACAGTTGCTAATTATTCATGTTATGAACTGCGGAAATTGAAATACTTGAGTTGAGTTGCTGATTAACTACGATAATCTTCAAGTCATGTATTTCAATTTCTCCAGTTCAAATTTACGATTATTTGAAACCGAGCGTGAAAGCGATCTTTACTATTCCTGGGACCAGGGCTGTCGCTGAGGTGAGATCCTTCGCCTCTCACCATTGTGGGATTAATTTATTCGTTTTCCACTCTGCCCCGAGCGATTTCTTTCCGGGTACACCAGTTTTCTCCTCTCCTCAAAAACCAATGTTTGATTAACAAAATATAACTGTGTGCTTTATGTATAGTGACGTGTGATAATGGTATCAAAAATACCAACGGAGGTATTGGTAGAAAGATGAAGCCGACCAAAACTCCCAGGGAGAAGAAGAGCACACAGGCCAAGACAAAGGGAGACGTTTCTCAGGAAATCAACTTGAATCAGAATTGTGAAGAGTTTGTTTCAGAATCGGCTGTGTTTCCAACAAATGAAAACAGAAGTACTGTGAAAAAGAAGTTTTCAAAAACAGCAAGAGTTTTGGGCAATATCGACACCGTAGATTTTCGAGACTTAAAGATAAACGGGACTGAAAGCAATGGCGGAGCGTTGAAAAGGGAGCATTGTTTAAAGAATGAAACTGGCTGCAGAGACGAAAAAACTTTGATCCCAAAGAAAGTTATTAAACAAGAAAAACTGGTTTGTCGGGAAAATCTAGTTAGTTTGGAAAAGCCGGTTTACCGGGTGAACGGGCGTGGAAAGGAGGAAATGAACGAGGAAGATGATGTTAAGGGAAAGAATGAAAACGAAAGTAAAGAAGACAAGGCAAGGAAGAGGGAAATAAGTAGCGAGATTATTAGTGGAGATGACAATGACACGTGCACAGACGAGGAAGAGCAGCAAGCTGAAGAGAACCAAGTGATGAAGAAACAGAAAACCAAACCAGTGAAAATTTTGAAGGTCAGAGGAAACCGAATCATCATCATGATTTCTGTCACAGAATCATTGCAGTCATTTTGTACTTATTGGCATGCAAAAGAGCAATCTTAAGATTGTGGCACGTGTTCGTCTTCTAGCTTTCGTGTTAAGATGAAATGGCTTGAATTCCTGAGCTTTGCGATACCGATGCAATGCTCTATCTATGAGCCATTTCCAAGTTCATGTCTGCCTCCTCTTCAAAGCGAGTCTAAGTGCAAAGTTTTTGTGATGGTAATTAGTTCTACTTTACATTTGAATGACAACTAATATTCATAAGAAAAACTTCGCACTTGGCCTCGCTTTGTAGAGGAGGCAGACATGAACTCGGAAATGGCCTAATCAGCTTTCAAACCAACTGGCAGCTGGTCACTTTGTGAGTTCGCAATGAACCAATGGAGGATGTTGATATAAAAGACGTACTTGAAATACGGGAAAAAATAACCTATGACCTCTGTGATACCGCTACGGTGCTCTACTAATTTTCAGGCTTTCCTTGTTCGCAACTGAGTCGATCTTGCCATACCTCTTTACGCACTTCAATGATATGAAAGACGGTCGTTCATATAAGTCTATTCATATCCACGTCCTCTACGTCCTTATTACGCACTCGTAGAATGACCAGATCCCAGTTGGGTATGAATGAGTGTTATCCTTACTACACGTAGCGTGTATATACTTATATGTGTGAATGTCACAGAAATCAAGTGAGGCCTTTCGCTACCGTGAAAGTGGTGGATGGATGAGGAACCGTCGATGATCAACAGCACCAGGAACTCCTTTTTTGTGCATCACCCAAGGACTGAGAAAAATCTCTGACCTGGGTAGGAATCGAACCCACGATCTCACTTGATTTCTGTGCCGTTTACATAGATACATACACGCTACTAATGACAACATACATTTTCGCTTTGTTTTATCAGTCGTGCAACAGTCTACTGACTTGACTTTCATAAATATTTTTTAATAAGTTATCAGACTGATCACGATCTTCTTTGATCCAACGCTGTGCAAGACTAATCGTCCACGCTTTTTGCAAAGGTTTTAAAATCTCAACTTTACTCATTCATACTTAGCGCTTGGCTTGAACCGAGCCGATTTGTCCTCAAATTCCCACGGCCTGCTCCCGACTGGCCTTGTAGCTCGGTCGGTATAGCAACGGTTATCCAACGGGTATTCCACCCAGGTCAGAGATGTTTCTCTGTCCTTGGGTGATGCACGAAAACGAAGTTCCTGATGCTGTTGAACAGCGAAGGTTCTTCATCCATCACATTCCGCGCCCACCTTTCGCCCTAGTTTGTATCCATACTTGTCCACCTTTTCCCTTTATTAGGTGCTTGTAAGCAGACCGTCTTATTCTCTATTTCTATATACATTCAGTCACAGCTTCGATTTTTATTTGCTCAGTGAAGTTCTGGTAAGTTTTGTCTTGATATCACGTCATGCAAGTTCAACTGCTTAGTCGTGATCGCGGATTCTGACAAAACACCATTTATGGGAAGCACTGCCGCACGGTGGAGAAGAAGAAGTGGGAATTATTAAAGTGGATCAAAATTTTCACAAAATCTTGCCGTCCTCGAGAGAATTTACTGTTTGTTTGAATGGTAGCCATTTTATAGAGACAAAGCCGATGGCTTCGGCGGATGATACAGATCTTTTTGTTAATTTTCAGTATCAAGCATACCCTCATTAACCCTGGTTATTAACCCAGTTTATGATATCAATTGCACTTTGTTTTCTTTTAACAGCCAAAACGCTCAATTGTGATGACGAGCATGCATTTTAAGTAAGTGTGTTAAACATATGTTAGTGTTTAATTTGTCTTGCTGTGTTTTATGATTCCGTCAACCGTTTCCTTTCGTTATTCAATAACCATGATTTTACACAAAGACCCGTTTAACACGTTCAATAGACCATATTCGTATTCTCAGTATTAGACTGGAACTAGCTTGCAATGGAGACTAATGCGGGGGAATATATTAAAAAGTATTTACTACAATCCTGGGGTGGAATTAGTCATGTAGAAAGAAAGAGCGGGACTGGTGAATTAGAGGATTTATCTGCATATATAAATCTCTGAAAGGACGAATTTGCCGCTATACCACCGCTGTAAACCCCTGACTGACTTCTCCAAAGCCTGTGTATTCTTTGTGATTACCCATCCAACGCCGATCGCGTTCCAGGAGGTCGCCTATCGAACAATAGCCCACTTTCGATATATTAAAATTCAGTCGTAAACAAAAGGTATCATCTCGAGGCTCTGGGGAATAAACTCATGCAAATCCTTATATTTATTCCCTAGAGCCTCTATATGATGCCTTTTGTTTCGGGCTGAATTCTAATATATCGAAATTGGTCTATTGAAGAAAAACTCTCACAAACAGGGCTTAACTTAGGCGACGAAACTTCATCTTATAATTATACGATGCACTGGAACATTTTGCACTCTAAAAAGCTTCAACACAATAGCACTCAAACGAATTAGAATGTCGTTTTCACGAGACGCTTTTTATCAAAATTGTTGTGAAACATTGTCAGTTTTCCAAATCTTGTTTGTCAGAAGGGTTTATGCGATCTTCAGAGTGAATCAAATAAATACCTCTTACTAACCAAGCTCGAGGTCCTTTCTGTAAGACATTTTGTATTTTTTCCGTCGATTTATGACCCACGCGCGAAGAGCGCGCGAGGGCCATAAATTCCGAACTTGGTCATTTTATGTTGTTTTATGGTGTTCTGACATTCCCGAATGTCAGATCACAAAGTATGCCTAAAGTTGAGTTTTTCCTTCAGCTTTCATCTTAACTCTTTTGTGACGTCGTATAATTGTTTTAGCGAGCAGGATATCGTCTTATCCGTGGTTCGAAAATTGGGCGGCTTTTTCATCGAGGATCGAGTCTCGCCGGCAACAAGTCACGTGATCGCTGGAAGTCCTCGCCGAACGCTAAACGTACTAATGGCCATCGCTCAAGGATGCTGGCTGGTGTCACCCACGTGGGTAAGAATTTGATCAAGTTCCGTAAACTTTCGTAAGGTAGATGTTGAATTTTGGTATCATGCCAGGACCAAAACGAAAAAACTAAAATAATTGTTACAAAAAAAGTTAACAGGACGGGAACCCAAATCCTTGAATTTGATTGGTCAAGGCTTTGCGATTCAGCTGTTCGGATGTTAGAAGAATGACTTCGAGTTACAGATTGGTTACATACTGCTTATTCAGCAACTGTACAGAGAAATCTATTCCTTTTCAGTTTTTAGTTCAATGATATTGTAGAACATTTGTTTAAATTAAAATTGCATTAGGGCAGTGAAAAAACCAGTCAGAGAATAACCTAAAGATGTAGTTAACTACACGTTATGTACCGGTCTTGGCAGATACATGGAAGGAATTGTCGAGGAAGCGTCCTGGCGCCGTTCTTCATAATTTTGTGAATGTAATTAACTTGTGGTTCTCAATCAGACAAGACCAAAACACCGGGAACTACGTGCCCTGCTCTTTTCGATCAGTGTGTAGGATCTTTAACGCCTCACAGAGTTTCTTTTGAACACGGTTTCTGAGACGGAGCCTACGATTTACAGTCCTTATCCGAGAAGACTAGAGATTATAACCATTTGCGGATGTAATTGCAAAGGCAGCGCATTCTCCTCAATTATTTAAAGACCCTGACTGTTTGTCCGGCCGGAGTCGAACTCACGACCACCCGCGTGATAGCCCGGTGCTCAACCAACTGAGCCACGGATGCGGCGGTACTTTCGTTATGAATGGGCATGGCTCAAAGGGCGATCGTTGGAGGCCTTGTGTTCCACGAACTCATAATCTTATTGCGTTCTCGTTGCCATTTTTTCTTTTGACCAAGAACCCATCACCCAAGAGTAAGATTTACACAAATTGGCCTAGTCCCATTATGCAGCGTCAGAAAAGTGTCTATTTTGAAACCAATTTTTTCGGGAAAATAAACAATAGACAAAATCAGCTAACTCAATGTTGTACCCAATTCAAACCACTTGGTAATAAAACGTTTTGTTCCAAGTATTTTTTTTATCATTTAAATGCGAAAGCTACCTTATTATGCAAATAAAATGCACAAAGAATCTTAACCTCGGGAGATTTGAATTGGGTAAAACATTGAGTTAGCTGATTTGGTCTGTTGTTTATGTTCCTGCAAAACTTGATTTAAAAATAGACACTTTTCTGACGCTGATGAGGACAAACCTGATACCAGATTCTTATTCTTGGTTAATGGACCCTTGTTGTTCTGACTGATTTCAAACGCAACTTGAGTCTTCAGCCTCCAAGCTTCAAATGCCGCCTAATATAGGACGTTTTCAAACGATAGGGACACAAATAACAATAGAGAAATGTACGACTTCTGGTGGACGAACAAAAGAAGCTAATGAGAGATCTTTTGTTCTCGTCTACCAACATTGCGGCGGTGACGTCACGTGAAAACCTCCAATTGGTCCTTCCCTTCTTCTTTACTTTGCAGATAATGAAAGCTTTAGAAGTTGGCCATTGGGTGGATGAAGAACCTTACGAGTTATCCGAAGCTTTTCCTGCCGCACAGGTAAGTACCAGGTATAGGGGCTTCCTTTTTCCTTACCAGCGTCATCGTGGACTAAAAACTCGAAGAAAAACAGCTGATTTTTTTAAGGTCAGCGGATTCTGCATTTTTTGCTCTTTCTGCACGAAACGTCAAACAATGTATTTTACAATGACTGCAAAAATTCTAGTGCGTTCTTTGGCTAATTTTTATTGACAATAAGCGGACAGACACATAAATTTATAATTTATGCGATAATGACGCAATATTGCTCGCGTCAGATTGACGTTTCTCGCATTTTTGTCTCACTTTCTTCTCGTGTTTTGACTTAATTTTGACCCCTCTGCCTTTTTGTTATTGTAAAAAACAAATTGTTATCAGTTTTTAATACCTCTGTCCTGTTATTGACAATGAATTTCGTCATAACATTGTCAAAGCTAGTCTGCGGATCCACGAGGCGACAGCTACTTTGACAATGTTATGACGCAATTCATGATCAATAACAGGACAGACGCATGAAAAACTGACATCAATTTGTTAAATCGCGAAAAAGTGGTTTGGTTGTATTTCAGGGCGTGAATTGCTAGTTTGCGGCTAAGCGGCTTGGTCCAGTGGTAGTGACGTTGTACTTGAACACGGTTGCGCACGCTTTGAGTCCCGTTCTTGCCACTTGCTGGGTTGGTTTTCAGTGGTCTAGAATTCGGCTCTTCCACCATTTTTCGATAACCAAATGGTTGCTTCCTATTTTCTGCGGTTTCTAGAGACAATATCAAGATTCTTAGGCCCCTTCCACGCTAATGCGTTAAAAAAAGTATCCGGTTTCGGTATCATCGGAAACACACTACCGTTCTCGCAGCATTTTCAACAGTCCGCACTGAAACGCTCGAAAACTCTTAATTACATGCTGTGTTATTGGTTGAAGAGAATGTGCATGCTCGAAAGAGATACGGCCGCGATATTTTGGGCATTTCCCGCCACTGCAAGTTTGAAAGCTGTAAACAACTTCACGTTTGCTCGCTTGTTTTGTTCCAAAATCTCCTCGACCTTCGATATGGTGTTCCTGCTCCAGCACTATAAATGGGAAGATTTTGAAAACGACACATTCTCTTATTTTACGAAAAACCAAGATAAGATTGAATAGAGCAAGGTTAAGCTTCAAACAGTATACCAATATTTGCTAGTATGTTTTCATCTGCCATGTTTTCAAAGCCTGAGTACAACTCACGTGGTGCGGATGACGTCATCGTTTTCATTTCGATGCGTTTTCGACTGTCCACACTAAAACGATACGTACATTTTTTCCACTTTCGAGAGCGTTTTCAAATCGCTGCAGTTTCGATGAATACACTCAGCGTTTTAGTGTGGACAGCGCCAAAAGAAATGTCTATTGGAAGTGCGGATTATAGACACCTGAAAAATTCAGGCGGCTTCAGCTTAGTGGCTTCATAGCTCAGTTGGCAGAGCATTAACCCCGGCATCGCAGAGGTCATGGATTCGAATCCCGTTGAAGTCATCTGCAAAGTCCAGTTTCAAGTTTTCCATGACCGCTGAATAGAAACACTGAGGTCGCATTCTTGCAAGGTTAGCCTCCATCTGAACTGAATATATTCACAAATACCGCGCCGGCACGAAGGTGCCTGACATTTGAAACTAAACAATAGACAGAGCAGTAAACAAGTCATCTTCTCGCTTGAATTTATGAATATATTCGCTTTAGATGAAGGCTAGCCCTGTAAAAATGCGTCCTCAGTGTTTTTATTCAGCGGCCATGGAGAACTTGAAACTGGACTATTTTTCAGGTGTGTACAAGATTTTCCACATAATTGCATGCGAGGATCACTTCCATCTTTCTTTCATTCTTGGCTATGTTAAAAGAATTTATCCACGTAAATTTAAAAAAATTCTAGAATGGTGAACTTTTTCGACTCCATAAATGCTGGATAGTTATCGTAAGAGAGCCGAACATCTTGGGAGATGTTGCACAGTCTAAAAAGGTCTTCTATGTGACGCCAGTATTTGTCTGTCTTTTCAGCTGTGCCGACTTGAACGTGTCAGCGTTGGAGCAGGCTACCGGCAGGAACTGTTCGTTGACTGTCCCCCAATATTTGTGTCCGAGAATTGTTCTCCTCCGAGCGATTCCTTGATTGCCCTTATCAGTCTCTGCGGAGGAAAGGTAATTGACGCGTTGTCTCGGACATTTTGCTGTTTTGCTTTTTCAGTAAACCTGCCACGACCTCGTTCATATAAAAGAGTACCGTTTCTATCAAAAGAACAATCCCCTCAGTCCTTTGGATTTCGCAACTTTGTTTTCCAAACACGAAAGGTTTAGCTTTGATTTCTAAAAGACGGTTGTTTCAACCCCTTTTTCCCAGAAAATGGTGCCCCAACAAAAGGCACAGTCAATTTGCGTGTTTTGATTGAGCTTATGCTTGTTGCGTCGCCAACGAAAGCCAGTCTTTTTTCGTGTATATCGCGTACATATAGAGCCGTACGAAATTTACTTTTGTCGGTCTTTTTCCAGCTTTGAATCCGAAATAACAGATCTCAGAATACGTTACACGGTCTTTTTGTCTTCAAGTACCCTGCAGTGAAACCAGCAATAAAAGCGTGACATGGCTACTTGAATAAACTGCTGACTTACTGCCTGCCTTAATGACTAAAGACTGCCTGGCGCCTGACTTCGCTGGCAGGCTGGATGACTGACTTTCTAATTGGTTCGTTGACCGTATGACAGACTGACTTATTGATTGATTGACAGATTTAATCCTCGCTCAATAACAGGCCATGAAACATTTCCCACATTAAAGATGTTCTGATAGATCTAATTTCTTCATCTTTACCAGGTGAGCTTGTCCGTAAGAAAAGCTGGCATCTGCATTGGGTCAATGACGCGAAGAACACAAGCTGTCAACATTACTGAACAATGGCTTCTAGGTGAGTTTTGGATGGGAATTTTCTATCACACGGCACTGTTCACGTCCCTGTCTTGTCAGGGTGTAGTATAAAACTCCTGACAAAGGCCTTCTATATCACTCAATTGATTAATTTGTGTAAAGCACCGAAAAATTGATTCAGTATAAAGAAAGAAGTTCATTCGCTGTCTTGTACGAATCCTACGAATATTCTTTTAGCTAAAAACGTGCATCTACAATTATCTGATATTTGTTTTGTAGATTGCATTACCCAGCATGTCGTCCTGCCGTTTACAAACTACGCTCTCAATACTCCAGCTAAACGGCGGCGAGAAACAAGTCCGAGCTACTGAACTCTTAGCGTTAGAAAAGACACTGAGCCTGCTGCTTTGTTGTATGATTCGCTGGCGAGTTACTAAACACGAAAAGGGTTTCAAATCGTCAAGAGCTACTCCTGGCTGTTGGGCAAACTTTTCATGGAGTTTCATAATTTAACGTTGCAGACTTATGAATTCTTATATTTGTTTTAAAATATGTCGTAAGGCAAAGTGCAAACAAGTTTCCTCTGCCGTTTCTTTTCGGAGCGTTGTTGGATGTCCAAAAAACGGCTGCGGAGATGCTTGGGAAACAGCAAACGAAGTGCATGAGGTTACAGGTAGATTGTAGGCCTGGTGATGCTGTAAATAGATAAAAAGTGAAAAGAATGGGAAGGGTTTTACCGAATTTGTTTTTGTTGGGGGGGGGGGGGGGATAGGGGAATCAACATCCATTTTCGTATGGCACGCTTTTTCATCAATACTTTTAATTCTTATTTGGAAGAATAAGTGGAACGCGAGATAATTTTAATTGCAACGAAATAATCACACTTATTATTATCAATGGAAACCACAGCTGTATAGTTCAATAGGGTTTTCCACGTTTCCATGGAAAAATGCTCTCGTGATTTTACTTGGTAGAAAATTAGTATTGCTTCCATTCATCAGTATTGGTCTAAAGATTTCATGAAATCTCTATGCTGATTTTTATATGCCAGAATAAAGAAATAAAATGACACATCATCAGTTTCTTTGCCATTCACTTAACCGTCTTCATTCTTCTTTGTTTGCTCCCGCCCACGCAAAAGGCCTCTCCTCTGTCAGTTCGAGGGAGTGAAATTCCCCCCAGGGGCGTAGCGTCCATATACGCACGTGCGTACCTCGAAAATCTAAAAATATATAGTTTATTTTATTTTATTTATTCATAGATTTTTAGCGAAAAGCGACTTATCCACATGCAAGAATTTTCTCTTATTGTATTGCTGCTGTTCATTTTTATCTACTTTTTTTTTTCTGAGAGGTCCGCAAAAGTACTCGACCCGATTTGACGGCAGCTTGAAACGCTTTCATTTCGAGTCAAAACTTATGAGTCCATGAGGTGTTCAAAGTACTCGGTTCAGTTGACATTTGAGTGGTAAATGAATAGGCCAATTTCGATGTATTAAAATTCAGCTTGAAAGAGATGTTTAGAGAACAGTGGATGATATGCTAATATATTTCACATTCATTGCAACTTGCTTCTATTGTTTTTGTCCTCTCTGCCTCACTATCAAGCTGAATATATTTCGAAAATGGCCTGTGGAGTATTTCACATGACGTCACGGCGGCCATGTTAGAGGAGTGAAACAAAGAAACAGCGGCCATGTTGGAGGAACGAAATATTCTTTTGGGTATTGAACTCTATTCTTATGAAAATTCTTCCTTTTGTGTTAGTATGCAAATATGGCTGCTAGTCATATGAGCGAAAACACTCTATTAAATGCCCCAGAGATCAATAAGCGACTTCTTTAGCCGGAGTGTGATTGACAAGGTCAGTGAAGCGGAAGTAACAGAAGGTAAGTTCCTTTTTGAAATTTAATCAAATGATTTTAAAAAGGAGTTTTAGCCTTCTACAATTCTCGATTTAGTATTAAGAGGAGAGGATGTGATTAATGAAATAAAGAAAGAGAAAAAAGGACAACTTCCTGTACGACATTTTTCACGTGAACTATAGATGGCGCTGCGGCGAGGAAAAAAAGAAAATCGAACGACATAAGACCGTTAAAACACGACAAAATTCGTAGCATAGCCCTAGTCATTTCACTTTGCAAATGAAAGTCGTCAATAGCAGTCATTTTCTGATTTTGTTACGTACCGACTGTTTGAGTGTCAGCTCTACCCGGAATCGTTCATATTTTTGGGGGAGGGGGGGGGGGGGGGTTTATCTGAAGCCAAAAATCAACTCAATTCCGTATGAAAGACCATGTATTAAAGGATAGGATTCACCACATTATTTGCACCAATTGCTTTTACTTAAGAGAAATATGAGTTTGAAATTGCTTTTTCGCCCCTGGAACCGTGGGCGTCATTTATGGGTCAGCAGCTTCTAACACAGTTGTGACGTATGATGGACAATAATAATAAACACAAAGCTTGTAATTCTGTGGAGATTATCGAGATATTTATTTTATCATGAGCGGAGTGGAGCCTTTTCAGTTCAAAACTCCAACAAACCCTCTTTCAGAAAGACACAGGATGTCAACTCATACTACACATTTCTCTTCCCCATATCCTACGTCACAAACTTGAAAGAGAAGCGCTGGCAGGAGCGTTTTGAGCCTCCGTATATACCAAAGCCGCATTTTGAGCCAACTATCGATTGAAAAGCTTTCCTTAATGCGTGCAACGTGTAGTTTGAGAAAAAAAAAAAGAATGAGAAATTGTTTAACAAGCGTAGTTGTTGAAATGAAGTGACAAAATAGTTACAATGGATTTCCAGTTCACCGGAAGCACTCAAGCTCTAAATTTACATTAAATTACATGCAGATTGCAAACTGGAGAGCAATTAAAAAAAAAAAATGCCACCAGAACAATTTCGAGTGGAATCAGGCTGCTGCCGCCTCGACAGCCTAACATCTTCGCGCGGCTGGCTCGATTGCAATACCGAAATATTAATTGTGAGTCCCAAATTTTGCAAGGAATGTATAGGATCCTCATAGACTATCAGCGCCTTTGCCAGAAAACGATTTGTCATTAATCACTGACCGCTAATATTAGTCGCTGATTATCAAAACATTAAGGCTTTAAATTGGAAAGATTAAGGTTACAGTTTGTCGAGTTCTTTGAACTTTTGAGAGTAATTTGAGTGTAGAAAGGCGCCCTTTAGAAGCAAATGTGTATGCTAATGATGAGAACAACGAAAACAATGAAGTCGGCAAAATTTTCCTTCGATTTTATGAACTGAGTAATCATTCTTTTTAAACTTGAAGAGCAAGAGGACTAGACTAAGGTACTGATGACAAAAGATACAAAGACAAAAAGAGATAAGCTTACTCCGTTAGCTAAAAAAGTTTGAAGCTGCCCGTCCACAGTTTGGTTGTTAAGTCCAATCCAAGTTTCAATATTTTCAGATCTTTGCTAGCATGACCTTGAGATTTACTTTTTGAGAGGAGGCGTGAACTTGGGGACAGCCAAAGCAGCTGTGAAAATCAAATGTCAGACGTAAGTTCTTCGATTAGTAATCTCCTCAAAACAGTCCAGGCATGTTAGGCTAGCGTGCATCTGACTCGCACAAATTGAGCTGCAAATGAAGTCGGAAAGATAGCAGTGCGTTCAAATTTAGTTACTAGACGGTCATTTCCAATACGAAGGAAAATAATCATCAACAATTTAGGTCAAACTCAAACACATTACTGCCGCCGTGGGAAAAGTCACGACACTCGCTGGTGAAAATAAACAGGACGTGCTTTCAAATTGTCACAACTGTTTTCATTCAAAAAGCTCTAGAATAACCTCAAAGTCAACTGGTTTGGGTCATGTTTCCTCACCTGCTTCAATGAACTGATGCCAAATTGTGCCAGGATTTCATCCGACGGTTGTACTTAAATGTTTTCTCCCATGGGCTGTTTATTGTTTGAGGTGTGAGAGAGAGATTGCGGTGGGTGGACGTGGAATTTGCGCATGATCATGATCAGCAGAGCGTGGGGCCTTAAACAATCTGAATCCATCTTGCTACAATAGGTCTGTCCAAGAGAAATTTTCTGTCGTTTCCATCCTGTTGTGCTTTGCCTCATGACAGTTGCAGATCGGTTTGGCAATAAATTACCAAGCTGAGAAAATCTTGTACTGAAAGAAATGTTATATGTTAACTCAAGAAAAAGTATCAGACTAAAAAGAAATCCCCCACTCCCACTTTCTGCTTCTCAAGAATGAAATGGCCTGTTTCCAGGCTGCAAAGCTGCGTTTTCGACGCTCAAATTTCAAATAGAATTTTAAATTGAATGAACGAAATTTATATAAATTGAAATGTGGGTCATAGACGAAATGTACAACATACATTTCTTTCTTTCATCGAGTCCTTTCACGGGAACAAACGAGCCCAACAAATCGACCTGCTCCATATGCAAGTGTGTATCGGTAGAGCATAGCTGTCGCCCCTAGCGGCCGGGAGCGATAAGAGGCGGCTGTATTCGCAGGGTAGGTAGAGCGTTGCACCGGCATTGCAGAGGTCACGGGTTCGAGTCCCGTTCCACCTGAATTTTCTCAGGTGTCTATAAGATTGTTCAGATAAGATATGATCATTTCCACATTTATTAAACGTGTGACCACTTGAATCAAAGCTGCTGAGCATTACTTTCCTGTACTGATCTTTGTTACTGGTTTTGAAGGTGGCTAAGACCCCATTGTGAATCTGAAGGAAATACGATCGAGTTTCGTCGCAAGAATTAAACCTAGCGGGAATTTACCTTTGGTACAACTTCCTGAGATGTTATCATATGACGGCTTCAGAGCAAGATTCACTTCCTGGTAAGCATGTTCAGTTGTATGCTTAGGTTTAGAAAAGAAGGGTTTTGTTTTAACTTATGAGTGTTACGTTTAGCGGAATACTTTAAATTTACAGCTGGAATGAATTTTCTTTGTGTTGCAAGGAAAATGTGTAGAAGTGTGTATAGTCTATCATCCTCATAAGAATTCTAGACGGCCTGGCCATTTCCTAATTTCATCACAAACGCAGCTTTTTATCCTCAACTATCTACAGACCCTGGATACTCGCCAGGCTCGTCCGGCGTTTTTTTCTAAAATCCCTATCTCTTATACAGCTAGTGGCCCAATCAGTCGGACACACAACCGGTGGGTTGAAACAACAATAGCAAATTAAGAGAGCATGGAATAAGTCGAACTCAATAGTTTCGTTTTGCTTCTTGGTTTCCTAATCTCTTCTACGGACTGTTCAAAACATCCGACTCTGTGCGTGATACAGTGGTAAAAGTCCCCACCCAAATCCTTGTTTGTTTACTTTTTCATAATTTTGATGCCAAATTTCTTTAGCAATGGCATCCGATTTACAAAGGAGCAGAAAAAGGAATGACACGCGACGACTGGGTTACAACTTCAGTTAAGAGCATGTTTTATGTCGTTTTTAGTTTGAGAGGTCGTGTGACTAGACTTATTGCAAAGATAACATTTACTTTTCAACGGGACATATTGTGTCCAAATTTTAAAAGTAAGATTAATGAAATCTGTTTTTGCGTCAAAAGGCAACTTAGTTAAGTCTGTGGTTGGAATGTTGGCCTTTTCAAACACAGACTCTGTTTTCTTAATAGCAGGCGGCAATGACTTCAGCAAATCGACTGTCTCCTTCTCTCTTGAAAACAGAAGATTGTACGTCTCTGTCACTGAGCCGGCGTTGTTTTTTGTTCAGTGGAACTTTTCAACTTAAGCAATAAGAGCATTTCCGTCATCGTAATCTGTCAAAGGGAACTAAGGAGAGAAAATAACAGATGTAGGAAAGAAGTGAAATGGATACAGCAGGTCTTCAAGACAAAACTAAAACAGATGTTTAGATATAAAATGAAACGTGAGTTTTTGAGACTTTGAACGATTTTGCCCCGCCGTTTTCGTGTAAAATTAACTCTCCAATCGAGGTTTCCTGTAATTGTTTACTAAGAGAACCGTCAGTTTTTCGTCTAAAATATTCTGACTTACGAACAAAAAATTCTAAGGTACATGCCTCACGAAATCGATGTTCAATTGGAGACACTAGAAAACGAACGATCTACCAAATCAGCTAGCAGTGTAATCGTTCAATGTTTGGAATTGCATGGGTTGCGATATTTAATTCTAGTCAGTTTGCGAATCAAAATTTTGGTAAAATTATGCAAGAAACGTGATTTAAGGGCGGTGCAGGAGGGCTGTTATAAAACGCCTTAGAGGCGTGTTTGAATGAATAAAGTTGCCTTAAAACACTGAATGGTCACTTGAGAAATGCTATTTCGATAAGATAACAGTTGTGTTATTGTACCATTCAATAAAGCAAATTCTTAAATGAACCTCTTCGTTTGCTAAATTCAACCCGTGTGAGGTTGAAACATTTATGCAATTGATAATTGAACTCTGAGATATTCTCATTTTGTTGCCTTTTTTTTTTTACTGGAACTAAGAGATTTAGCTCTGTAATTGGCTGTTTTGGCATGCTCTTTAGCTCTTGTTTTGATTTCTCACAGCTATATGCCAGACCTCACCCGGCTGGGCAGGGATTGGTTTAAATTTGTCACCAAGTTTACACAGCTGCAAGTTACCAACCCGCGAAGCCGGACAAAACACAGCAGCCTCAATTCCGCCCAGGTAAATAGCTTTAGTGCTCTGTAGAGGCGCATTACTACACACACATCTGTGACTGCGTTGGCCAGACGGTTTTCACGAGCGAGCATCAAATCATGAAGCCTGATTACGTGAAGTCTCGCGCAATCGACAAAGAGGACTTACTGAACACTTCAGTGATCTCTTCGTCAAGCGTTCCGAGAGTTCGCGAACGGGGTTCTAGGTCTTCTCTTCTCGAGCACGGATGCATCTACAACATGAGTGATTGCTACGAGAGGCTCCGAGCAATGGTCCCCGATATCCCGAACAACAGACGAATGAGCAAAGTGGAGATATTACAGCATGTTATCGACTATATCCAGGACCTTGAATCAGCTTTGGAGTTGCCAGATTTACAGTCTGCAAACAACATTGTGATGGAAGAACTCTCTGCTAACAGGGAGCCCAGAGTTCCGCTTAGTACAATTTCCTACAACCGTGAAATAGCAAGGTAGGTTTGTCTTTACAACTGTAGATCATGTTTGTGCATTGCGTTGCGTTACCGTCCACGTTAATTGTTAGGGGAACAAGGTTCAGTGATTCTACAGGATAAGATTTTCTTATTTACAAAAGAAAAGAACATGTTATGAATATCTAAAGACTCGAGTAGAAATAAACACCATGCACATTTCAAAACTGCCTAAAATGCAACATCATCATTGTCATAACGGGTAATGCCTTCAAGAGATTGATTACAGAACTATCAGGCGCTAGATAAGCATATATTTCCCTTCGATTTCCTTAAGACCGAAGAAAGTGTAACAGTTTACCGTGGTCGCAGATTGCGCGGTTTCATTCGGACAGACTCAAGACTTCAAAACAAATTTTTAAGAAGATTTACTGACTCGACAAGGACCAGTCTAATCCGAAGACATTTTCCAGCAGACCTATTGGCAGAACAGACAAATCAAATCGAAAAGATCTCCCACAAGATTTCGACTATCTCTTCTCTAATATGCGTCCACTTTTGCGCAAAAGTGGACGTAAAATATTGAACTCTGGCAATGCCGTCATCTCGCTAATAAAATACTTGGTTGGTGGACCTGCTAGATTTGTTTAAATTCACAGTTTAAGAAACTTATGATTTTCGGCATAGAATACCAGCGGCCGGCCTGTGCCAGACTGCAAAGCTTAAAACCGCAAAGGCATTAATCTCAGATTAACTCTGGCGTCTATAATTACCAATCCCTCGTATATGGTTCAAAACAGAATGTTACATGCTCGTGTTCACCTTGCTATATATACTCGCCGGATTGAAAGAGCAGGCAACAAACACGAGATGATCATAATCTGTCTCCACAAAGGACATACCGTTCCATATGATTTTCAAGTGGGCATACACTTCTCGTTAACGTCAAAATGTAAAAGGCATATTGAGGAAAACCACGTCTCTTTCAAAATGCTTAACAGATGTTTCAAGTTTTCCTAGAAGAAAGTTGTGCCTTTTCAAGATTCCTAAACAGGATTGACATGTCATTTAGACTTCGAGAACCAACGGAGACTGAATTATTAACATAATCGCATGTTTTGTTGTTTTTGCAGGGACGCTGAGAAGCCTTGAAGATGACAGAAAGATTTCAAAAGAATGAAAAAAGCTGGGGAAGTAGTGTAAAGCGATTCCCGGCTAATTTTCCGGATGTTGGAATGTTTATTTGGACAGCAAGAGGCTGAATTATGTGACAACTCCAAACTAAAGGATTTTTTCTGCCGGAACGATAGTAGCTAAATATTTCTAAACCCATAGAATGTATTATGAATAGGAAAGAAAAGCGGATATCACGCCTTTTTGTGTAAAAATATAGCGGCTGCAGTTGCTCAAATCGATCAATGTTCATTTGGTTGACAAAGAATTTCGTGTGAAGAGCAGCCTTCTTTGTTTTGCAAGTGAATGATGGTTTTTGCATACGACTGATTTGATGTCTGTCACTGTGTTCAAACATAACCAAACACGTTCAATGTGTCAGTTTTAAGCCTTCTTCTTTACAATTTTCTTGTCATAGAATGTTTCGCTTCAACCCAAAATTGTGCTGTGTGAACTACTGGAAATCTGCATACAATTCGAATCTTTTCAAATCCATACATTCTTGCTGCTTTTTGAAGAAAGTTGTTTTCCATATTGAGGCAGCTCTGCAACATCTGGGAAAGTAATTTCCATTCTTTCCGTTTATTTAGAGGCTTTAAAAGCTTGGTATTTTTACAAGAAACATTCGCACACGCCAACACACTTTCGCGATGGAAGAACGTTAAACTTATCTCTATAAAACTGGTAATCCTAGTGGCATGAAAATCGGACTAAGTGTTCTTCTCTTCACGGCAAATTCTTTGTCAGGCATGTTTTTCAGTCGATTGATGTTTTTTAAAACTCTGTCGGCACGCCTTCTAATGGCTTTTTAATTTCCCGTAACAACCGGGTTATTAAACAATTACCATTAATAATCAATTTTTCAAGTTCTAGAAGAGCGCCTTTTTTTTCAAAGCAAAATCTCGTGAGTCTTCTGCTTTTTTTGTCTCTGTGCGCATCTGAAAATCGTTTCCTTTTTTGATGAAAAACAGATGAAAACAATCTACATTCCTTTCCTTTGAAAGCATTACTTTGTCTTGATAGTTCTTGCTGTGATCTCAACTGTGTAGTTTTGCCTTGTCTTTCATCATGATTGCCAGTGAGGAAGGAAGAAAATTTAAGACAAATCAGCGACCTGTCTCGAAAATAAAAGATCTTTTGTTCCATTGAGGGAAAACGAGACGGACCCAAAGAAAGGACGTTCTTGGAAACTGTTAGATTTTGGAACGTTTTCCGATCTATTTCTTTCAGTAGTGTGTTAATAAAGAACGATTTCTAAAAGTGGCACTTTCGCTATGATCACCTGCGTGAAATACGAAAATTAAGGGGGAAAAAACCAGTTTTTGAATGATAATAACTTTAATGGCGTGTGATATGAGAGATATCCACATGTTGAATGTACCGCTGAGTGATCAACACTGCTGTGAGAAATGCAAGGTACGGACACCTTAAAGTAGATTTTTAATTACAGATCAGTCTTTTTCCACAGGGAATAATCTTAAGGAATTACTTAGTTACGGGCTGCAAGGAACTGGTCAGTTACAGTGCGTTCACTGAAATGGGGTCACCCAGATTATGAAAACCAATCGACCCCATAGTCGCATGAGCATCACCGGTCAACGAACTGGATCTGGATCTGAAAATGTTGGAATCTATTGTTTCGGTTCTGCCCTCTGATTGGTTTTCATAATCTGGGTGGGCCCCGGTTCCGGTGAACGCACCGTGAGCGGGCAAGATGAACCAAATCCCGTGCTGTGATTGGCTACCCCAGCGGGCAAGATAAAGCTATTTTGACCGCTCGGGATTTCTCTCTTGGTCTCGAAAGATCAAAGACCATTTTTTTGGTGTTTTATCCCATATAATAAATCCTTTATTGACCAAGCTTGTTCCGTCAAGATAGCTGGATATTGGCTTCGTTCTTTTTTTGCGTGTTTATGGACCTGGACGACACGCAAAAAAAGATCTTGGCCAATATCCAGCCATCTTGACCTCACGCTTGGTCAATAACCCATATGTACAATGCTGCAACTGCTCGAGTGGCTTTCAACAGCGATGATCATTTCTCGATAAGAGTCATTGCAATTGCAGTTCAAAATACACGTCTTTTATAAATTCAACTAAACAGTGACTAACATTTATTCACCTCGAACAAGAAACAGTACAACAGTCGCGACTGACGAACTCCCAAATGGCTTGATAGCTCAGTTGTTAGAGCAGTGCTGTGGTCGAGTGCAATTTTTGTGAAAAAAAATCAAAAGCGTCTCTAATTGGTGCATTCATGTTCGCACGACGGAGTGAGCAGGTACCGTAAGTTCAAATAGCCAATTTTTGGCTATAAGAACCCTACAGCGCATGTTCTCCTACACAGAGTTTACCAGAGCCTTGGATAGTACGCGCGCTCTCATTGGTAAACAGCTGTGTGTAGATGAGAGTATATAAACGCGGCTGTGACACCGCACGAATTTTAATTGGTTATGTGTTGTCAGACGCGCGTTTTGATTGGCTGGTAGGCGTACGCTTGTTTGTAATGGGCCGCCATTTTGAAAACACACAGCCGGTAGAGGATTGGGACGAGGGGCGGGGGGGGGGGGGGGGGGAAAAAAGGGGCGGAGAGGGGAGAGAGGTATTTCTCTCCCCTTCCCCATCCCCCACTACCATTTCATACTGTCCTCCTCTCACCGAGTGCAATTTTCTTGACTCGCCTCAGGCCTCTGTTAGTCTCGCTATCCGAGATGTCTACCGATAATTCGTATCACAACAACAATGCGCCTGCTTTGCAGGCTATTCATTTGTCGAAGCATTTTAGAGAAATATTTTATAAAACCAATAGACGACTTTTTTCCCGTGTTTACATAGCCTCATCTAAACACTTGGGGATTTGGGAGGATTCTCGACAGTTATGCAAACCCGAGACGCATAACTGTCTCGAATTCTGCCAACTCCCCCTCGTGTTTAGATGAGGCTATGTAAACACGGAAAAAAGTCCTCATTTCTTAAATAATTCATGCAAGCCCACATACAGAGCACAAACAATTCTTAGGTGTTGTTTGGACGTCTATTGTTTATTTCCACATATGGTACTTGCTATTGAGCGCTAAGGACGACTAAGTGTACTTTGAACCAGAAAGACCAGTAACAAAAAGTTTCGCATATCACGCATGTGCTTACATAGTTAAACTCCTGTGCAGTACAACAAGCCCGCTGTGTCACAATACAAGCGATTGCAACAAATCCATTCTTACCTCGATTTTCAATTTTGCTCTCACTATGTGCTGAAGCCAGTCAAGTTTTCTTTGACCGTAGTTTTAGTATTCGCGAGTATGCTCTGTTAGGGCCAATTTACGCGGTACGATTTTTGTCGCATGCGAGAAGCTTGCGACAGGGCTACGACATGACTTACGATTGGCGTGTACGTCAGAAAAATGTCGTAGCATTTTAAAACGTTTTAAAACGCTGCGACAATCGTAAGTCATGTCGTAGGCCTGTCGTAAGCTTGTTTCATGCGACAAAAATCGCACCGTGTAAATCGGCCCTTAAAAAAAAAGTACTGCAGCGAGGACATCACCGCTCTAAGGGTCTGGAAGGTCACCTTAGACCAAAGAAATATGCCCTTCAAAGTTATGCGTTTAAAATCTCTGGTTTGGCGTAGAATGCTATTGTAGCCTCGCCTATATAAGCCATGCAACGCAGACATCACTTGGGCTTTTGAGATTGTTTTTAGTGCAATTGTAAATTGCGTGCAAATGTAACAATGCTTAGTTCTACCGTCTTATCTCCGACGAAAAGATAGAGATACATGTACAATAGTTTATTTAGCCACCTTGCAGTTTTCAAACTGAATAGCGCAACTTAAAGATATCGAGTATCTTGTGTTTATTTATATTTCTTATTTTTGTAAGTTTATTCCCCAGTTAAAATTCTTAAGTAGGGTAATGAAAGGAAGCGAAAAGGCAAAGATGTAAAGATAGGAAGGAGATGTGCCAACCATTGAAACAAAAGAATCCCTAAAGGGTATTTGGGCAGCCAAAAGGGCTCTGGTTGGCACACTATCAACAATAGGTGACCTCAAGGATATCTCCAGTACAGCATGCCCTAAAGGTATCAAAGATACCGAAAGATATTGAAAGACAAGCATTAAAGTCAGCCGCGGGTAAAAATATTCGGACAAAAACGCAAGTCATGGTACAGCGCTCAGAGAGAAATGTCCAGAGGTACCGCCACAGTTTTATTCCCGTATCCAACAAGTAATTCGTTTGGCGAGCAAGGGAATCACGACCATTTGTCGGTTTCATTATTCTAAGAACATTGTGTTGGTAAGGACAAAACCAGATTGACACCTCACCCGCGACTTAAGTGTCAATGGTTGAGAAAAGGGAAGTAGTTGGTTAGTGCTGGTTCTAAAAGATAGTACAATTAGTACAATGCGTTCAAGAGGTCGCATGTAGTACGTGACGTAGGCTCCGAAACACTGTGTTCTTGTTCCCTTGGAGACAGTCTTATGTGTATTTGAAGGGGGTAGTTTCTAAAGAAACTGTGGTGCTGCGTCGGTGGGGAAGTAGTATACAAAAATTTGGTTTTATCAACGGAGTTGATAATGTAAATTGACCACCGTATAGAGATTCTAAACGCTGACGTTTCGAGCGTTAGCCCTTCGTCAGAGCGAATCGAGGAATGGAAGGAAAATTCCTCGATTCGCTCTGACGAAGGGCTAACGCTCGAAACGTCAGCTTTTAGAATCTCTGTACGGTGGCCAATTTACATTATCAACTCCGTTGATAAAACCAAATTTTAATGTATATTTGGTCTTGATATGAATTTCCATCCTGTTCCCTTCTTTATGATCCCTCAAATTAATTTCAGCTCGCTTGTTCCACATGATGTCTTGTTTTTGTTTTTGTTTTGCCTAGTTCAAATTGACTGTGTTCCTTTTTTCTCTATTTAAAGTAGAACCCATAGGAGGGCCCCAGCAAAAATAATTTTGCTTTTGGGGATTGGGGAAACGATAGAGAAACTTTTCCGAGATTTTTCTTTCTTGCACATTCCAACTCCATTTGTTGGGAAGCAAGGTGGCCAAGTGGTCTGGGTGCTACCCGCCAGTTGGGATTTGTTGTGTTTGTTCCATAATTATTTTGTTTCATTTGCCATAAAAAGCTACTCCGAGGAATGTTCAATTATAAACACATTTATCCACAGTTTCACGTACTTTCCCACACCCAAACCCCCGAAAAAAAAAAAAAAAAAAATTCAATCCACCTCGCTAGCGAGACTGTTCGCATCTTTAGCCTTTTCAAGTTCTACAGGGTCCGCTAAATATCCTCTGTTGGCTGGATCTGTATAATATTTTATCAGATCATTGGGTGGGCGAGCTCGTCGTGGAATTGGTCGGCCTTCAAATTTCTCCGGCTTTAAAAGGACGCGAAGTCCCAATTTGTTGTAATGAGCACACGTTATCTTCCCTCCCTGCCTTTCTATGGCCTGTATTGCGGTTTTGGACGCTCTGCTGACTTCAATGTCAATGTTTGCCTGAAACCAGGACTTTCCCTGCCATAGAATGAGAAAAGAACGTGAATCAGGAGGTATTCTGTGTACTTGTACGAACTGTTACACCTTTAAGTGATTAAAACCTAGGAAACATCGGCTAAGTTTTGCTGGAAAAAGCGATGGGGGAATGGGACGGGAGACAAAGCGTTTCAAATAGGCCACTTCGGAAAATACCATAATACTCTTTGTTTGTCCCCCCAAATTTTGCATAAGCATTGTTTCCAGTTTCTCTTGGGACTTACAATGGTCCAAAGAGAAAACAAAAACTATGCTTATGCAAATTTTGGATCAGACACTAATGATCACTACTTCCAACCCAAGCCGACAGACTGGAATCCAACTTCCAATCGAAGTATTGTACATTGACTAGCATGAGTAGCAAGCATTTCCAGCAGGAGAGAAGGGAATTCATTTTTCTGGCAGCGCGAGAATATGGAGAGCACACACACAAAAAAAAACATTGGAGGGGGGAGAGGTGGGGGGGGGGGGGGGGGAAATAAGAGAAGTTTCTTTTTTGTCTCGCCCCAATTTTCGCGCGGCCAAAACATTAAAAGTCTTCGACGGAAACGCTTGCTAAGCAGGCTATACATTGACTGGCATCTAACTTCCAATCACAGTAGATTGGAATCCAACTTCTAACTTCCGAGTCAAGGCTTACTGTACCGTTGATGAATTTCCAATATCAGTAATTTCACCACAATTCCTCGCTCAAATAAACGTGTTATTTGATTATGCGGCCTTTTTGACGGTTCTGTATATGAAAGAAATTGATAAACAAAGCTAATGCTGCCAAGAGACTGACTGAATAAATGATCTCACAGAAAGGATCCCAAAACTGTGGCCTGCCCACATCTTTTTGTGTGTACACTTATTATCTAATATGTCACAAAAAAACGTCATTTTCGGTTTCTGATTCGATAATCTACATGTACATGTACAAGCATAAAAGAGTGTGATTTATCAACAATCATCCTTAATATAATGTCAAGAATGCATGTGATATTATAAAGTAATTAGGATAGTACGTGCACTCTCATTGGTCAATAGCTGTGTTTAGATGGGAGCATGGAAACACGGCTGTGACATCACACGAATTTTGATTGGTTATGTGTTGTCAGATGCACATTTTGATTGGCTGGTAGGAAATATGAGCGTGTATCAAGAAAATTAGTTTCAATCTAGAAGTAGAAAAAGCAGCATTTTCCTTCATTTGTCGAATTATCCATGATAAATATTTTACAAAAGCAATAGAGGACTTTTTTCCGTCTTTCCATGGCCTCATCTAAACACTCGGGGGAGTTGGGAGAATTCTAGACAGTTATGCGTCTCGGGTTTGCATAACTGTCTCGAATTCTCCCAACTCCCCCGAGTGTTTAGATGAGGCTATAGAAACTCGGAAAACGTCCTCTATTTCTTAAATAGACCTCTTTCATACATTGTAATGGCCGCCACATAAAAATTAATATTCGTTTATTTCAATTCGATGTAAGCCTTTCTAGGCTCTTTACAACAGGAAAATTAAAAAGAATATTTGTTCCAAAGTGAGGGCAGTACATGTAGGTCCGAATTAACATAAATACAAAGGAATGGAATGGTCGTCAACATTTTGCAAAGTAGTCTGTAATAGCACTTATAAATGAGAGACAATATTAAAGGTGTATGCAACTGGGCACACATGTCCATCATGTTGGCAGTTATAATAAGCTATCCACACAAGCAATGCCCACTTTTACTTACAGTATGGGCAAGTTTTTCCTAAAAATTAATAGAAAGACGCTCCTCGCTGTATCCCAGCCTAACATGCCCAAATTATTAATGATGAAATCATGCAAGAAGACCTTACCGTTCCCAGCAGCTTTACTCCATCCTTAATTTTTCCACCAACTGCTCCAGATCTCCAAAGATGATACATGTTGATGGGTTCCTTGGGATTGAGGCGTCCACTATCAATAAAGAACTGCAACCGGTTTAAGTTCAAAGGTGAATAAACTTTTTGTTTTCTGAGAAGAACAAAAATTTAGAAGTTAGTGGCATGAAAATAATACAATGACAAAATCAGTATTTGATATTAATTTCAAGAAACCATCCTGTTTAGAAGGGTTGACATTTACCGTACCTATTCAGCTATAAGCCGAACGATTTTTACACAAATCCACCCTCAATTTGGGCAAATTTTAAGCCGTAGAAGGGGTTTCGGCTTATATAATTATATATATTTTTTTCCTTTATTTCGTCACAAATACAACAATTACAACACAAGTAAAAACATATAGGAAGCAGCTAAAACAGCTGCGCATTTGCTGTTGTTAGCATTAATTATCAGTTAATTATATGTATTCACAATAATACTTAATTATAGCCGAGTATTTAATTTTTGATAAAAGAATGTTCTCAGCAAATTAAAACACCCAGGTGGTATCACGTGAAACAACAATAAAATATTATTGCTTAAAAAAATGTGTTCAATAGTGAAAAGAATGGCTTACCATAGCAAGATGACACCCATCGAAAATGCACATTGCATGCTCATGGCTCAAAAGCAACCTCAGTGAATCCTATGAACCTATTGACTGAGTGGGAGGGCCGGACAGAAAAGTGTTTGGCCCAAGGTCATGGTGTATGTTGTATGGACTTAGAATTTTTCCTTGAATAAACTAGTTTATTTTTTACCTTCTTTTGTTTCAGATTATGATAATAGGGCCGTTTATATGTGGCGTACATGATACGGATAAGCGGCGGCTTCAGAAAGCTGTGAACGTAGATTTTGCACCATTTATACGGGGTGTTCGCATCGTACTGTATGGCTTATTTCCTCTTGTATAAATGGCCCTAATGTATATAAGACAAACGAAACTACAACACGTTCGGTCCGGGCGAAAATAACCAAGGCTCCAATACTTTCCTGCCTGGTTCCAACCTACATGTAAAGTCAGTCAATAAGCATATTATTATTACTACCATTTGCGTCCATCCTTGAAGTCTGACGAATTTTTAGCGAAGTTTTACTTTTCAAATTTTAATGGTTTATCCGGTCGTGTCTCACTTTTGACCAATGAAACCTGAAAACTTTGAGAGCACATGAACAAAACATGCTGGTATGCCGTCAAAAACTTTGTCAATTTCATGACATAACCGCCAACATTTCATTGGTTAAAAGTGATACATAACCGGCCAAACAGTTAATGTTTGAAAAGTAAAACTTCAGGCAAAATTCGTCATGCTTCAAGGATGGACACAAGTGGTAGTATGGGCTCTTAATACTACATGAGAACTCAGAGGATGAAGTTTGGACAAAAAAAGTTACAAATAATTATTTGCACAGAAAATCATCTAATATGTTTTTGTTGATGTTTATCTAGAAACAAAGAAATTCTCAAAAATCGCATCATGCAGAACAGTACTCAACAGGGCCGTATGGCTTTTTCCGGCCCTTCTTGTGCTAATGCGTACGGCCCTCATAATGGGATTTTCTCAATAGTTTTAGAACGAAAGTGCATGGGGTCATACAGTCCATACGATAATAATTTATTTCTTATTGCTGAAAAGTGATCAGCAGGTACAGTACAGATTAATCTTGCTAAGTGATCAAAGAGCCAGAGCAAAATCAGGTACATGTATCACTTAAACACGATGATGCACTATAAAAGGCGTGGTGCCTTAGGCAGATGCAAAATTAATTATTTATGAATCAAATGTGGACCCAACCGAGAGCTTCATGATAATTTGTTCAATAAAAAAGCCCATAATGGCAATGTGTCCGTAACACATGTATATCATAAAAATGTTATGTCGTTCTTTTTTTGTAATCCCCAGTCCCTTTTTTTGGCTAGAAATATATTTTTGAGCTTCCGTCTCCGTGTTGCCATTTGTTGATCACCATCTTGGATAAATAATCAGTCGTGCTTAAATGAAATCTAACAAAAGCAGTGCATGAAGCGCCCCCTTTTACAGTGCGTCTTCATTTTTAAGCTGACAGTCTCTGCCTGGATCTTTAACTATGCAAACATACCAGCACGAGTGGGTCAAATGGTGTACTGTGCTATCTACAAAAATCAATCCAGCAGGTAAAGACTGTCAAAACCAATTAAGTTTAAACAAAACCAATGAATAGCCTATCCATCCTTTGAACTGGCACTTTCATTCCTACATGTAGACTGCACTTACGTATTTTTAAAACCATGCTTTGGAACTGATAGGTAAAATGGTGTGTTTCCTCCTTCAAACCCAAGTCTGGGTTTTGTGTTTCTCTGACCCTGTCCTTTGTGGCCACGCCCACATGTTTTACCCCTTTTTGACCCTGGACCACGACCTTTGCGATGTTTCTGTTGAGCGTGAGTGGAATGAACCATTAGTTATTAACAACATTTTAGTTTCCAAAATTGGAATTATTTTTATGAGTTAAAAAGTCTATTAGCCATGAATCCTTGATCATCTGTACACGCCAGAGTGCCTCAAAACAGTCTAAATAATTTAAGAGAAAGAAGTATAGAGGACCAGACATTGTTTACAGGGGGGATGGTATGGTACATTCTCATTGTCCTTGACACAATTTTCAGTGACCCTGTTTGTATTGCAGCCCCAAAAGAAAGTGCACAGGAAATGGCATCACCCACCCTCAATCACAGACAGTCACTGTCTCAACATGACTGTTAACATACCTTACATGTACTGGTATGTTTGGAGGTAGAGCACTTCTGAAGCCAATTAATAACACATGCCCATATAGAGAGAATTTCAACTGAGTAACCAAAATAATTACTTTTGCCTATCAAAAAGGACAGAGACAGTCCAGTAAACCAATCAAAACTCAAAGCAATTACATGTAGCGGACACAAAGCCCAGGAAAACAATCATGCACGTGCAAGCCACAATAATTATTGGTTTTGGTTTCACTTCTGATTGGTCAATAAGAAAGGCGCAAGAACTTTGAACCAATCACTGAGTAAAGTAGTGCAAAACCAAAGTAATTCACTAATTACTTTCGACACTCAATTGAAAACCGCTCTTTGGCTAGATACCAAACTTAACTGACAGAACAAAGTTACCTGTATGACAATAGTTGTGCCCTGATTCTACAAGGAATGTTATAGCATGATTTGTGTGAAGATGCCAAGGAATTCATCTTAAGCTACAGTATTTAACCCTTTAAGCCCCAAGGGGGCCCCCATTGATGAGTAAAATCATCTGGCGTTAAACAGAGTAAAATCTGTAAGTGGCATTAAAAAGGGTTAAAGGAGACATATGTTGGTTTTGAGTGGACCTAGATGTTAAATGGAAAGGAAGGTACATGTATTAAAATGAAAGTTATCCATTATTGATGCCCTATTGAACATAAGGCACTCCTGCTGCTTCAAGTAACTCTTTTGACAAGCAATGTGTTCATATCCCAAAAACAAAACAAATACAGTATTTGGTCTGATGGGATAAACTGAATCAATACTATTATTGATGCTAAAGAGAACCAAGAGCTGCTTCTTAAATTACAAATGTTTGAATAGGGTGTGTCCCAATAAACGGAAAATATTGACATACGTTCTAGTGAAAGACAAAGTAAATCTGGGTCTGAATTTAATTTGTCCAAAGTATAAAAGAGAATCAGAAGGTGCTAGGACTTCTCAAGTATCAGCCACTAGGTTTTTGGGTTTTGGAATTCACTTCCCAATGAAAGTAAGAGTAGCTCTAGTTTAGAAATTCTGATGAAGTCTTTATATATACGTATTAATTCTTTTTGGAATCCTATCAAGATGTTCATCACTTTTCTATATCTTAGGTTTTTCTATTTTATTTTCATATACAGTGCAGCTCGGAGATAAGCGAACCAAAATATATGCAAAAAACGCACATACGCAAAACACGTAAACGCGTCAAAAAAACGCAGATGCGCATCAACACATATGCAAAAAGGCTCATTAGTGTTAATGAGCTCTCCTTTTGTCTTTCTTTTGTCGCCTTGTCTTTGTTTACTCTCAATCGTTTCCGGTGTGGTGAATGTGAAAATAATTTGTGTGTCCTCTGGTCGGTGCACAAAAAATCTCACCATATGCTTATTCTAATGGCGCAAAGTCCTTTTGGCTGGATATTTGTGTTTCAGAGCCAAAAAAAAAAAACAAAATTCATCAAGTTTCCTTTTGGAGAAATAAAAAACTGTACTTTATATTAATTCATAGATAAATCACATTTTAATATCATTGTCTATAGGCTAGTGTTCATTACTTCATTACTAATATGTTTATGTAATGGTGTCATATTACCCTTCTCCTTGACCTAAGCATCACTTCTGACTAGAAATACAACTGATGAATGTATCGCCCTATCTTCCTTCCGCAAGTAAACACAACAGTTACCAAAACCCAGACTTTAAACTAACATGACCACTAATGTTAACTCTACCGTTGTAAAGACATAATTGACGCTTAGGCATCATGGGACACCTTGTGGCATTGCTTTCTGTCCTGGACGTAAGCAAATATTTTGACGAGATAAGGATTACAATGTACAGTGCTGACAATGCTCACAAAAAAGATTCAACAGTTGCAGGATGCAAAGGCCAAATTCAAAGGACTAAGGACCCCTATTCCAAAATTGTTGATATTCTTCATGAGTTGATAAAACAAAAGTTCAAAACTCTGCAGCAAATTTTGTTCCCAACCGCAGAAATTAGTATATCTGTAAATCTGTTCTACAAAAAGACATGTGTTCCCGTTGTGCTTTATCTTTACACAAGCCAAGTAAACATGACCATGTAAGTTACGGAGCCACAAAAGTAAAGACTTCCTTGGAAGACAAATTAACACACCCGTCAACAAACTTGAATTTCGCACAATCGCCCATAGCAGGAAAGTTAAAATTTTGTCATGTGAAAGAAGAATAATCAAGAAATCACCGCACACATTTGTTTTTGGTGGTATTTTAGTTAACGAGGAAATATAACATCATGTTCGGAAAAGTCGTGGACCAAGGATCTCGCGGACCAAGGACACCATACTGTTAGAGAAAAATTAAAAATTATTATATTCTTGGGGGACAAAATCTTATTCCTACAATAACAAGCTTTGTGAGAGCTACACAAGCATATGTTTTCGAATATGTTTTTCTTGATTTGTTACGTATATACATGTAAGCTTACATATAGGCTTATTAAAACACAATTGGGGACTTCTTCTGACCGGCAGGTACAAAACACAGGTCAAAGGTCACAGGTCATTGTTTTACCAATACAGAAAGTATCCTAGACATTCATAAACTTTTGTTTAGACCTAAGGTTAACTTTTATGAATGTTTAGGATACTTTCTGTATTGGTATCCTAAACACTCATAAAAGCTAACCTTAGGTCTAACTAAAACAAAAGTTTTTAGGCCTAAAGTTAGCTTTTATAAATGTTTAGGATACTTTCTGTGTAGGTAAAACAATGACCTGTGACCTGTGTTTTGTACATGGTACCTGCCGTCTTCTGAGCGTGCGTCAATGTAGATGAAACAAGACCAGTCGATACTAATATTCCCATGTACTCTCGCTAAAAATTTAGAGTTAAAATAAAAATAAAAAACGTTTTATACAAGCAACAATACATACCCTGGTAAAAGCCTCTGGTATATCTCTGATATTGTTTAAAGCAACGCGAGGAAGCTGTCTTAAAGCAGCCAAGTTGCTTCGGACATGGCAAGAAGCCATGTTGGTCTTTTGTTAGTTCCCAGGTCTCTTAGGTTTTCTGGATTTCATTTTCGTTCCCAGTCCTAAATGCGCTTTCCTTGCAAGACTAAAACTCTTTTATATGATTGCCGCGTGGGAATCTTATGGTATAGCTTGGTAAAAAGAAAGGAAAGAAAAGGAGCTTTATTTGAGTGCCTAGCCGTTCTAGCGCTGGAGCGCTAATCGGGGACACTGTAAACTGAAACAAGACGCCTCCAAAGGCGTATCCGTGGAATGCAACAGTTGACTCAAATTGTCCACTTACGGAAAATGGCGAGAGATTACCAGAAAGATACATCTGTAATACAACTTGAAGTTGTCTGTTGTAAAAACTCATTATTAATGTTACTAAATTTGCAAATGCAAACAAGGAAGCCCTATTTGCGGGTTCTCGGGATACGGGATCTTTCATTTATTTATTTCTGGAATGAGACTTTATTTAAATCCTACAGTTTTACTTCTTTCCTTAACTACGTTCATCCAAAAATTACAAGATCAGCCTTAAATCATCCGAAAAACTTATTACAGATCACAGTTCAACAACTTATCATCCTGGGCCAGTTGTTCAAAAGTCGATTAATGCTAATCTCAGGTTAAAAATGAACAAACGAGTTTTATTCTCTACTCCCAAATGCTGTTCAAGGCTGATATTCCGTGAAACTTTACATTAGAAGAAGTCAATAAGCAAAGGAAACTTTCACCCAGAAGTTGAAAACATGAAACAAAATTTTACGCTAATCCTGGATTAAGGTAATCGGCTTTCGAACAACCGGGCCATGTATTCGAATTCCCGTTCCGTAATCCTGGTTTAGTTTCTTGCAAACTGTTTAAATCTG
>NC_090879.1:48660356-48675356 GCF_036669935.1 Montipora foliosa
CAAACATCATCACAGAGGCATTCAAAAGGCAATTGGGCTAAGTATGCTAGCTTGGGGGAACTCTGTAGCCTCGAGCAAGGCAGTTAAAGTACTACATGTACTGGAAAGAACTGAAGCCTGATTGATAGTTGGTGAGCAACGTACTCACGAGCAACCCGGCACTTTCAAATGCGCGCGCTCACGATGCAAAACTTGTCTTTTCATTGTTAACACTAGCAAGATATCGGGACCTAAGCGATCTGTTAAGATCACCGATCGTTTCACATGTACCTCCGCAAATGTCATTTATTGCATAACCTGTACGTTATGCAATAAATTATACATTGGTGAGACAGGTAGACGACTAGGTGACCGATTCCGCGAACACCTCCGCGATGTTGAGAAGAATGACAAGGATGCATCTAAGCCAGTCGCTCGCCATTTTAATCTGCCTAACCACTCCAAAAAACACATGGCTATCTGCAGCCTTTCCCTACATCTAGGTACGAAGGAAAGCCGCAAGAATCTGGAACAAAAATTCATCTTTCAAATCGGCACCCTTAATCCTCACGGTATTAACGAACGCTTTTCATTTAACTAATATATTCCTATTTTTCACGTTGCCATGTTACCACCAATAGCGTAGCTCCTATTCTACTATAAAAACTACACGTAACCCATAATCCCTCGATTCGCTCTGACGAAGGGCTAATGCTCGAAACGTCAGCTTTTAGAATCTCGGTACGGTGGCAAATTTACATTTATCAACTCCGTTGATAAAACCAAATTTTTGTATACTACTTCCCCACCGACGCAGCACCACAGTTTCTTTAGAAACTACCCCTTCATTTATTTTCGATTGTGGGGTTGATCGTAGATGATTTTCTCCAAAAATTTGGAAACAAATGGAATAACTAATATCGGGCGATAATCATTTATGTTTGATTTAACGCACTTTCTCAGTAACCATTGGTGTAACTCTGGCCAGTTTTCATTTCTATGGGAAAAATACCGGTCTTACTGACTTCGCAAATATGCTAGTAAGAGGAGGGGAACAACATGAGTGGCCATTTTTAAGGCCAGTGGTTTTGTTTGCATTCATCTCCTTTATCGACACTCGTTGGTCTGAGAGAGGATGTCTTATCCTTACTGACGACACCTTGCCCTTTGTTCATGCCAAGAAAACTGATACAACTGGGCAGTAAGATATGTCAAGTTATATAGCCTTCATATTTCCGACCCTCGTCACTTAACTGTCTAAAATCGCGGGTGTGAGATGCATAGCAAGGTTCAGTGGGTTTATCTTCGGTATGCTGACGTTTCAGAAGGTATGTCGTTAGTTCAGTGGTGCGAATCTTGAACGTTTCGTCAGTAGAACAAATTCGTCGTGGGCGGAATGCTAGGCTGAAAGGAATGGCTTTTTTTTGTGTAGAGGATGACAAGAGGAATAAAGTAAATGTTGGTGTTTGTCCGTAGGTTTCGAATTTGTTCTAGGAACGAGACGTTCAAGATTCGCACCATTTGTTGTAGTATCGTTGCTCACAGTTTGTTTCTTGCTTTTACGTCTCGCCAATGTATAATTTAACGATGAAATGATGTATGAATAGCCCATTTCCGAGTTGCTGCATGCCTCATTTTCAAGGCGAGTCCTGGTGCACAACCATTCAAATGGAAATGAGTTGCATACTCATTTTAAAACGGTTATTTTTCAACAACTGCGTGGCTATGTCGTTCAAGGTTAGGGCTATATTAGAGCCTGTAATGATCATCCTAAGAAGTCTCCCGTATGAAAAGCAAATATAGGTCGGTGTACGGGTCCCGTACGAATAACCACTGCTTATCGTTTAATTTATCTGACTAGTTATTTATCGTTTACTGGCATGTTTACGTTGAAAAGATCGTTTTTAGTGAGGCATACGTTGGGTGTCGCGTTCCAAAGCGTGACAGACCAAAGGAAACAATACAAACGAGGCGTATTCTTGTGTGTGAATAGACTTTCAATCTTTGGGATGAAAAGAAAGAAGTCGACTTTTCTTGAGAAGGGTGACCAACAGCCGATTTGCAGATATTTTACTGCAGCATAGTGGGCGACCTCCAAGATCTAAGCGAGTTAGAGCCCAGAACAAATACGTTTGTTGCAGTTTGTCATGCATGAATAGTCGATCGATTCTCCCTTGTTCAATGTTGAATTGTATATTTGAATCAATCATTTAGTTATAATTTCGTTGTTGACCTTACCTTTCCTGGATGTCAAACATTACTTTTACATACACTTTACGGTAGAACTAAGAAGGGAGCCAACTATTAACTTAACTCATGATTCTCCGTGTCTAAATAAAGATTTACATTACATTACATTACTTACCTTTTTTAAAATGGGTGCTTAGACTTGAATACTGTTAACCAACGTTGTTTAAAATGGATGTTTAGGCTTAGCACTAATTGTGATGCTTCTTACGACACGACCAATAGTACTCACTTGAAATAGTATTTTTAGGGTAGTCCGTCGGGGTAGTCCATGCCCCCCAGCGGAGATGGCGTCAAAAACCGTAGAAAGGTCAATGAACACCGTCGCACTTTAGATAACGCTAACACTGTTATGGTCTATAACAGTGACTGCGGGCACATGGTGAACAACAACGTTTTTTAATGACCCGGATGTTAATCATGTTACATTACATAACATCTCCCTTTCGACGAAAACTAAAAAGAAAATCTGTCTCTACAAATGCTTAAGCTGGGAATGACCGAAGCTGAGGAAGTTGAGCTTAACGAAAATGTGTACCTTTGTATAGTAAAAAGAATAATCAATGACTGTCAGTAACTTAGCGAGGTCTTAAAAACAACTAAAAGCTAAGAAGGTCCAAGTTAAACAGTTATCTTGAACGATTCTCATTGGAAAAAGTCCTTTAAGAGCGTATTTGGCTTCACAACTCGACCTGATAAGGTACGCGTCACTTGTTTGCTGGGGGACGACGTCACTGCATCAGCAGGGCTTGACTTCTGAGCCGACTGTGGCTCACTGCTGTAACCTTTTATCTTCAAACGGAGGATGCCCTGTAGAGGGATCTGCGGCTTGAACTGGCTCAGTTTGCTGGACAGCTGACTGAAGGGAGATTGGAGGTGACACGGGTAACTGGTTCAACTCCACATCCGGTACTGGTGGGTGGACTTGCGTTGGATGCGTTGTATCTCGCAGTTGGACGCGATTTCGGCGATACTTGCCGCCATTCACTTCTACCAGGTAGAGCCTGTACTTTGACTCGTACGGGCTGTCCAATGACCAGATTGGGTAACGGTTCGGCATTGACGTCACGATAACGCTTAGCAAGTTTGCGTTTTTTTCACAACTTGAGCTGCAACCATGGACTGGACTTCTGGTTTGTACAAAGACTCTTTACACGGTAAGAAGGATCTTGTTCTTCTCGACATGAGACGTTTGGACTGGAGAACTATCTTGTGAAGGTGTTGATGAATTTCTTTATTCCAGGAATGCTTTCCACCTATCTTCTTCTTGTTTGTTGGCTTTTCTGATAATGGACTTCATGATCTTGACCTCAGATTCAGCTTTCCCGTTTGCTTTTGGGTGATGGGGACTGAAAGTGAGGTGGTGGAAGTGCCAGGCTTTGGGAAACAAATTGAATTCTTCAGACACATAGTCAGGGCCATTATCTGAAATCAGGGTGACTGGAATGCAAATACTTATTTTATTTGATCAATAAGCTCGGCTGTGGTCAAACTCTTCAGCTCTTTATCTCAATGTAGTCGAACAAAAGACCAACGAGCATTAGATATTGCTGGCCATCGCACTCGAAGCAGTTACTAGAAAGAATCTACAAGGGAAGGCTTGGAATTGGATAGGTCATCAGAGGCTCTTTTGGGAGAACCGGTTTGCTCTGCTGACAAGTTTCACACCTCTGTACTGCTTCTTTTAAGTCAATACCTGGCCAATACCTGGCCAATGTCTCTCACTGTGCTGATGGTGTGCTGGATTCCTAGGTGAGAACGGTGGGTCGACTTGTCATCTCGGCCACGGAAGACCAAACCATTCTGAGTGGCCAATTCATCCCTGTAGGGCCAGTACTCACGTACACAAAGAGGGGACTCCAGTTTGTCTTCTGGCCATCCACTCATGATAAGTGACATAAGTCTGAAGTGACAGGTCTTTGCTGGTCTCAAGACGTATTTGCTCAAGGCGTTGATGTGTGACGAAGATTGCTTCTTCCTGCTAAGATTCTTCAACTTGTCTGCGGAAATTGTGTTCCTCATTGACTTGAAAGATTACATAGTCAGGTGCATCTGCCTTGGCACAACGTATCGGGAGAGCGTGTCACTAATAAAAATTTGGGGACCAGGCTTGTATGTCACCTTCAGAGAGCACTTCTGCAGCCCGAGTATCATCCTTTGCGAGCGTTTGGGGCTGGTGAGGATTGGCTTTGAGAAGATTGTCATCAGTGGCTTCTAGTCCGAAAGCACTTTGACAACGTCCTTGCCCAGGGTGTAATGTTCAAATTGTTCGGCCGCGAAAACGATCGCCAAACTCTCTTTTTTTATCTGGGCGTAATTGCGCTCGGTTTGGGTAAGCGCTCGCGAGGCATAAGGTACTGGGCGTCCATCTTGGGTCAGGACGGCACCCAACCCAACGTCGGAGCTATCGCACTCAACCGTGACTTCTTTGTTAACATCAAAGTAACGCAGGAAAGGTGCTTTAGTGATCAGCTCCTTGACTTAGCAGAACGCATCTTCATGCTAAGGTAACCAATCAAAAACAGAATTGCTGTCGGTTAGGCGGCGAAGAGGTTCAAAGATGGGGGCGAGGGCGAGGCATACCACGTACTGCGTTGATCGTCTCAGGATCGGCCTGTAGACCATCTGCTCCCAGTATGTGACTCATGTACGCTACTCTGCTGAGCTTGAATCGAAGCTTCTTCTTGTTCAACCTGAGGCCTCGTTCTCGGCATCTGTTAAGAATTGCTTTGAAGGCAATGTCATGTGAGACGGTAGCCTCTTCTATAGAGTCACCAGAGCCAAATGTTATCACGTCATCATGAATCACTGCAATGTTTTCCAAACCTTCCAGGCATTCATCGAGTCGTCTCTGTGACTCTTCTGGGGCTGCCGTGATTCCGAAGGCCCCACCCCTCCCCCCCAGCTTCTGCCCAGCTACTGAAATTATGAAAATTTTCGGGCAAATCGCTCTTGATTCGGGCAACGACACTCTGGAGAAAACATTATAGGTCGTAAATAAAGTTTCTAGTTAGTTACTTTTTAGATGATTAGATAACCGAAAGTGGCTTCTTTCTTGATTTGGTAATTTGAATAATAGCGTGTAAAATGTAAAGTGTATCGTTTCGCTGACATCTACTGTAGTTCACGCCTAATTTTCGCGCCAATTTCGCGGAGAGCGGGAAAACGCTTTGACGAGTTTACGTGAAAGTCAGGTTTAAGATTTCTTCTTTGAAGTTCGTTCGATTCTTTGTGGTGTCCGGGGACTTTATTGGTTCAAGAAAAAGTGAAAAAGTTAGAAGGTCACTAAAGGTCAAGCGGCCGTTAAGGTCAACAAGGCGAAAGGTAAATACTTCACAAATTCCTTTAAGTAATTGACATTTTCGGAAAACGCCATGGAAGGAAGAACTTTTTCTTTTAATACGTTTTAGATTACATTGAGACTGTTGATAGAAATGAGTATGCAAGCTCTCAATTAAACTGTTTTTCCAATGATAGCAGTTTCAGTAGATGCGAAAATGGTGAACGTTTGCGATTGCATCCCGATTTCAAACCTCACGCTTTCGGGAATTGCGTAATTTTTTTCGGGCAAGAAAGTCACCGCCCCCCCAAGTCCAAAGGTGCCCGTACGCCTATGGCCAAACGGGGTCCAAAATATTGTCAGAAAGCTAGAAGGCTCGACTAGGACTACTTGCAGGAAGCCGTCCTTTGCACTGATCAAAAAAAGAGAAAACATTAGCTTTATTAAACTTGGGCGCAATGCCCTCTATGTTGGGAGTAGGGTAATGATTTCTTATAACACCTTTGTTTAGGTGCATGGGATCAGCTTGTTTGGCTTTCTCACGACCACCATATTACTCATCCAGGGGGTTGGTTTCGTCACCTTTGCAATAACGCCTATGGTCTCGAGTTCTAGTTCAATCTTGTTCTTGAGCTCATCTCTGACTGAAATTAGTACACGCCTTGGATTTTCTAGCAACTGGTTTCACATTTGGATCCATGTCAATGTGATAACTGCCAGGTAGTTTTCCGAGACCAGAAAAAACATCAGGGCATTCTCGCAGAATTTGCTCTTGGTTTAATGGTTGATCATTGCAAGTGTTAAAATGGAGGAGGCATTCTTCATTGAACCGAATCAGGTTTAAAGCTTGAGAAGCTCTCCCTGATAGCAGTGAGGTGGGTGCGGGATCAACAATCTCAAAGTGGACTTTTTTCCCTACACCATTTGCCTCGCAGTAAAGTGTAGTCGGTACTGCCAATACGGTTTATACTGAGCGATCATACAGATTGAGTGTAGTGTTCGCGGGCTAAGGTTGTTCATCCGTCATTTTCTTGTAATGTTGAAATGTCAGAGTGCTACAGGATTCTCCAGTGTCTATCTGGAATTTTACAGGTGTAGCTGCTACTGATTACTTGACTGGCACACAGATTTCCGCTGTATATTGCTCAAGTTATCTTTGGCTGAATGAAGAGTGTAGGTGCTGTCGTCACTGCATCGAAGATGGTATTTCTCTTCGGCTCGAAATACTCATTGAGTTTTGTGAGGATTACATCTGCATCTTGTCTTTCCTGTTCAGTCATGGGTAAATTTCTGCATACATGGAGGCATTCCTTTCCTATAACCGATAATAGCGTAGCAGCGACAATTTTCTTTTCCTTTTGAATCAGCTTTGTAGCGATAGCATAACTCTTCCAAGTGTCTTTAAAGAATTCCCATTTTGAAGGTAAATCACCTGTCATGTCCATCTTGGACGGCGGTGGACACATTTGTTTTTAATTGGGTAATAATTCGATCGCGGCTGGGGTGTGAATATGCTTCCAAAATGTCTTCGCAGCCTTTTTGTGCGATGCTTTTAGTAGCTGTCTTGGATTATGAGTTTTCTTTGCCGGTTTGAATGCTTCACGGCTAAAGATCCCGCTTCAAAACACCATGTTATGGTCTACAAGAGTGACTGCGGGCACATGGTGAACAACAAGGTTTTTTTAATGACCCGGATGTTGACCATATGACATTACATAACAAACACGAAATCCAAACCTCCCCGCAACATTTCTAACAACATACAATTCATTCCTATGGAAAAAATATTTTCCAACTGAGACTCGACTCGTAAGGCCAGGGGACCTTTTTTAATTTCCAAAGGCAGGACAAACGTCGTCGGTAGAGCAGCAGTTATCTAACCCGAAGGTCGTGGGCTCAATTCCCACCCTGGTCAGAGTTTTTCTCTGTCCTTGTGTGGGCCCATTTCCATCAGTAGGGCTAACGCTCACATGGTTCATATGGGGTAGAAACTTAGCACTTCACATTACACTCTAATCAGTTAAGTCTGTTCAAATATAAGTGCTACGAGGCCAACGTTTGCAAGAACGTAATCCTTCCTTGTACTTGTACGTGTTCATTGCCGTGAGTTTAACACCTTCAGTTCCCAGAATTCGCTCCTGTCTGATTTTCTAGCTCAGTCGGCAGAGCAGTGGTGATCTAACCCGAAGGTCGTGGGTTCAATTCCCACCTTGGCCAGAGTTTTTTTTCTGTCCTTTTGTGGGGCCATTTCCATCAGAAGGACTCTCATCTGGAACACTCTTGATCAAAACCTTAACTGAAGAACCATTTCTTTCAATAATGAAGCAAAAAATGGACAACAAGCTTTCTTTCGAATCAATCTTGACTAACAAGAATTAGCCAATTTCAAATTGTTTTTTTTACCAAAAGACTGTGCAGAGTAGAGTACAAATAAATATAATTATAAATAGCCAGAAAATTGTGAACACACATCCACTCGATGTGTTCCATTCCTTCTCTGATATCTAACCCGAAAAAGTTACTAGAGAATTTGCCATTTGATTTCAGTGTTGTACATAATACTACAGTTAGTAAAATATTAACGAGAATTCGACAAAGAGGTAATATGCGACTAAATTTCTTGTGTGCGTTGCAATCTTTATTTCAAGCTTCTTATGCACATTTTTGACAGAACATCAAATTTCAAAAAATATTCCCCTGAATGATCATTAAAAAATCTTTTTTTTGGGCGTTCATTTGGACGAAAAATCTGACAAAAACTTTTCGAGCGTAAAATTTATTGAAAGAAACAAAATATTTCTATTAGAGGCAAAGAAAACCCCCTTTCTGTTCCAATTGTGTGCATGCAAACAAGAAACAATCCATGTCACTCACACCAAATATTCAATAAATTTCAGTATCACAGTTCAGGATCAAGTGCTTTTCTGAAGAACCTTGTCCGTGAATAATGAAGTACGAATTAGACAACAAGCTTTCTTTCAAATAATTTTTCACTGTCACATTTCCACTTATTTTTTTAACCTGAAGACTGTGCAGAGTTGAGCACAAAATAAATGTAAACAGCCAGACAACTGAGATGCGACTTCCGTAAACACAGATGCATTCAAAGCGTTAGATTCCTTCAATTTCTGTTAAACCCAACATGACAGAATTTGCCATTCGGTTTCAGTGATGTACATAACACCACAGTTAGTAACATATTAGAAACAAACCTCACTTTGATCCGGCGAAGAAAGATGCAATTGTTGTCGAAGTCCACTCTGTCACCTTTAAGATTCCAGATATTCATTTGTCACCACTTGTGTTGCTTATGGAATTGACGTTCCATTCTTGAGCTCCATAAGGGTATATTTTGTTTAAAGATCGAATAAAACACCATTCGTGTTACATCGGCTTCGCCGCCATTGCATGCTTGTACTGTGTCCACTGGATAAAATCTACCTGAATTTACTCATTTCTACTACCCCCTGAAACCTACCAAAGATACACGCAGAAGGTTGTAGGCACAAAGACAATACTTAGCAGGGGAATGACAGGGAAGACCCTATTGCGCAACTTTTCCAATTTCCGATACAGGAAAAAAAAAAAGGAAAAATGCCCCTGAGTTTTCAACCGGATTGCCATATGGCAACCCAGTAATAAATGCTTCGTTGGCCTCTAGTTGAGTTGTGTTTATCTAGCTATCTGACGCCCAAATGGTGCTTTACTTCTGAAGTAGGAATTGGGTCGACACTAGACTACTAGAGGTCTTGCTTGATAATGACATCACGATATCATTCACAGAAGTGTCCAAGGGAGTCCGAAACTCATGAAAACTACAAGACAGCTGCCTCTCCACATCGTGTCAGTTGAGGTAGTAGGAGTAGGAAGGCCAGCACGAATATCATTACTAGTAACCTTGTTAATAAAAAAATCATTGAAGTCTTCAACCAATTGGTGCAAAGACTCATAGGTAGGCAGGGTAATGTGCTTAACTTTAAACATCCTGTCATTAGTACCAAATAGCTGATTACGGTCTGTGTTTTCAATTATCTTTCGGTAGTAGTTAGAATGCTGCCTCTCCAATGGAGAATTATACCTTTCACATTGATCACGATATAACTGATTGTCTATTGTTAGACCGGATTTCCGATATTTCCGTTCAAGGCGGCGCTTCTCGCGCTTTTCAGTGCGAAGCTCCTCGTTGAACGATATTGCGTATGGATGATGTTTCACTCTCCTAGTTTGAACTGGAGCGTGACCATCATAAATCTGTTCCAGGGTGGTGTTATATTTAGACACAAGTTCATTAAGATCTAAGTTATCCAATTCAGTATGAAGGCTGTTGTTGAAAGAGTCAGCAATATCATTTGAGAGCTTTTCGTGCCCTTTATAGAGGATAATAAAAAATTCAAATGAAACTCTATTGTTAAAACTTTAGTGTAAAATCAAAGCTTTATCTAACTGATTAAAAGACGCTCTGGTGAGGCAAGATTAAATTGTAGTCTCCTGGTTGTAAGACAACCTTGTCAATCATTTATTCGCTTTTTATATATTTTGTGTGAACTCAAATGAATATTAAATTTTCGACGGACAAGCCCGAGGCTTCGAATAAGCACAGTTTTCTCGGTTCAAGTGAAAAAGTCTTCTATACCAAGTATACCTAGCCTTTCCCTTCGTGACGGTGAAAACACGTTGTGGGTTTAAACTAAGGGGTTACAGCCAACTTGGGAACTACATCAGCTTAGACCCACTTGTAGAAAAGCCTTACAAGCCTTAGTTTTGCATCACCCCTCCGACCTCCTCCAGAAGTCGTCCTTTAGAGGTGTGATGTAAAAACACATGCTTTTGGGGTTTAAAAAAGTTACGCCGAACTGAGCCTAGCCTGTGCTCTTTGCTGCTCATGAAACTGATGGACGATTTCATATGCCGCATGTCAAAGCACATTCTGTCGATTCTGTAGTATTTGAAACAAACTATCTGACAAATTCTGCTGCCTAAGTTTATATATTTAAAGAGAATTATTTACCAAATTTGCAGAGAATAAAAAAATTCAAATGAAATAAGGACTCACTCTATTGTTAATGCTATATTGTAAAATCCAAGCTTTCTGCGGTGTATGTGGTGATAATGGCGCTGGCTTACTAGATCGTATTCGTTTTATTCATATTATTCTTCATAGCTACACCTCATTATACTTATAGAAGTTTTACATGCTTACCATCGGCATTTATAAAATAATTAGGATAGTATGCGCACTCTCACTGGTCAATAGCTGTGTTTAGATAAGAGTATGGAAACACGGCTGTGACATCACACGAATTTTGATTGGCTATGTATTGTCAGACGCGCGTTTTGATTGGCTGGTAGGAACTATGAGCGTGTATCAAGAAAATCTGTTTCAATCAAGAATTAAAAACCTGCATTTTCCTTCATTTATCGAATTATCTTTGAGGAATATTTTATAAAAGCAATAGACGACTTTTTTCCGTGTTTCCATAGCATTAGCTAAACACTCGGGGGAGGAGGGGGGGGGGGGGGGTGGAAGAATTCGAGACCGTTATGTGTTTAAATGAAGCTATGGAAACACGGAAAACGTCCTCTATTGCTCAGTTATAGCCCGGTTTTCCTTAAAACAGTGTGAAGGGAATTATCGTTCTGTGGATTCCATTTGGTTAACTTGAAACCAATAAACACGTATGCAGAGTTCAATAAGTATTAGAGAAGGTTAAGCACAACTTTTACGCCAAACGGCAAAACGGAGTGAAATTAAGGTTTTGTCATGTTAACTTGTCAAGTAAAGCTATGATCCTCGCAGTTACGGATACAATTTTAACAATTGCGTAAAAAACCCTGAAAAATTCAGGACTTCAACGGGGTTTGAACCCATAACCTCGCGATACCGGTGCGACGCTCTAACCAACTGAGCTACGAAGGCACTGACGTTGGGAACTGGTCATTTGTTGGTTCTAATTTTTCCGTGAGAAATGAATCAATGAACGAAATGATATATGAAATGAATCATATACTGAACTGCGGATATGAAATCAAGTAAAGCTATGATCCTCGCTTTGTCTTTTTTGATCCTCGCCTTGTCTCGTTCCTTTGAGAAGTTGCTTTATACATGGTGCTAACAGGACAGAAATGAGCTAATATCAAGCAGGGTATTTACATTTTTGGCAAAATTTTCACTCTTTTGTGATAAGCAGGAGCCTGCCGTGTCCCGTCATGCTTAACCTCTCTATTGCTTCATTGATCAATTGCCCGAATATATAAAAATATTGAAGATCCGTTACCAGGATTCATGCTAAGAAAGAAGTAAAATCGTTCTCTGGTAAAAAGTTTTGAAAAAACTATGAGCTTTCGACAGACTGAACTGCTGCCTTCAACGGATAAAAATGTGTGAAGCCTAAAAGCGAAAGAAATTTAAATATAACGAAAAATTCGCATAAATTAAAGGATAAAAGCATGTAGTAGAAAGAATGTTAAAAATGCTAAGAAAGTTAGTGTTTCTTTAAGAGATATATGTTATTCACCGGCCGGGAGGTCCGTATTGGGAAAAACTGTGCCCGAGGTCTTGAGTACGGCCCGAGGCCGTACTCGAGACAGAGGGCACAGTTTTTCCCAATACGGACCGACCAAGGCCGGTGAATAACGTTTTTATTTATTTCTAAATTCTATTCTTAGAAGGTAGGAGAAACTATTAAGAAAAACTCTAAAAGTCATGTTTTAATTTTACGCATTGTTGGGTAATAAAATTCGCTTTCACTGGACGGTAATAGCTTTCGTCAGAATCCATTGTTTTTTATGAGAAAGTTGAACAATAACACTACTCTATTGCAAAAAACAATTAAAGCCCGCCGCACACTTGAGGAAAGAGCTGAGCAAACTGTCTCGCGAGGCGGTTTGCTCAGCCGTTTCCTCACGTGTGCGGAGAAATTGTGGTGAGAAATTCGCCTCGCGAGGCCGTGAGGATAAAATCAAACATGTTTGATATTTTTGGCCTCGCGAGACAAATTCCTCAATGTGTGCGGCCATCGTGAGAATCGAGCTGAGCTTGGTTTAATCAAGCATCCAATAAAAATACACGGCATACTCACGTGACTCAAGCGGTTCAGGATGGTGTCGGAGGAAGAAATTCCGACCTCACTGAAGTCACGTGAGAATGCCATGTATTTTTATTGGATGCTTCATTGACCAAGCTCAACTCGATTCTCACGATGGCCGCACACAATGAGGAATTTGCCTCGCGAGGCGAAAAATATCAAACATGTTTGATTTTTTCCTCACGGCCTCGCGAGGCCAATTTCTCACCAAAAGTTCTCCGCACACGGTGAGAAAACGGCTGAGCAAACCGCCTCGCGAGGCAGTTTGCTCAGCTCTTTCCTCACGGCGGGCGGGCTTAAGACAAATTGAAACTTCGCTCTTTCAATTCGCAAGTTCACTCTGCGCTTAAGCCCGCCGCACACTTGAGGAAAGAGCTGAGCAAACTGCCTCGCGAGGCGGTTAGCTCAGCCGTTTCCTCACGTGTGCGGGGAAATTGTGGTGAGAAATTCGCCTCGCGAGGCCGTGAGGATAAAATCAAACATGTTTGATATTTTTGGCCTCGCGAGACAAATTCGTCATTGTGTGCGGCCATCGTGAGAATCCAGCTGAGCTTGGTTTAATCAAGCATCCAATAAAAATACATGGCATATTCACGTGACTCCAGCGGTTCAGGATGGTGTCGGAGGAAGAAATTCCGACCTCACTGAAGTCACGTGAGAATGCCATGTATTTTTATTGGATGCTTCATTGACCAAGCTCAACTCGATTCTCACGATGGCCGCACACAATGAGGAATTTGCCTCGCGAGGCGAAAAATATCAAACATGTTTGATTTTTTCCTCACGGCCTCGCGAGGCCAATTTCTCACCAAAAGTTTCCCGCACACGGTGAGAAAACGGCTGAGCAAACCGCCTCGCGAGGCAGTTTGCTCAGCTCTTTCCTCACCGTGTGCGGCGGGCTTTAGCGTAGTTGGTTACCATGACCGTGGTCAGGAGATAGGAAAATACTGCCCGCTCCCGGAACCAATCAGATTGCAGGATTCTCAGGATACCGCCCGCTCACGATCAAAGAAATAAATAAAATGTGATATTGTCTTGGGAGCGGGCAAGAATTATTGTCTGCCCCAACAGTTTTTGCCGTGTGCCATGACTCCAATGTCTTTCTACTCCGGTTGTTCGCTTTGTCAATGATTTTAGAATTGACAAAGCTCCTTTACTACTAGGAGGAAGGAACATATGAGGAACTTAAAGCATTGTACTAAAGGCTCAAATGTCGCAAAACACGCGTGGACTTTTAATCATGATATTGACTTTAACAATTCTAAAATCATTGACAAAGCGAACAACCGGAGTAGAAAGACATTGGAGTCATGGCACACGGCAAAAACTGTTGGGGCAGACAATAATTCGTGCCCGCTCCCAAGACAATATCACATTCTCTTAAAGAAACACTAATTTTCTTAGCATTTTTAACATTCTTTCTACTACATGCTTTTATCCTTTAATTTATGCGAATTTTTCGTTATATTTAAATTTCTTTCGCTTTTAGGCTTCACACATTTTTATCCGTTGAAGGCAGCAGTTCAGTCTGTCGAAAGCTCATAGTTTTTTCAAAACTTTTTACCAGAGAACGATTTTACTTCTTTCTTTGCCCGAATATAATATTGAAAAGACCCACCTGCAATTCCACTTGCTCATTTTTGAGACAAAGACAAAATAAATGTTACTGATATTACTGGTAAGTGATAAGTTCTGATCACCAGTAATAAGAGTTTACTACATGTGATCTCCTACCTTTGTAACAGCTGTTCAAAGGACGAAAGTTAATTTTAAAGGCTCTCGCAACTAAACAGTGAAAGTAGTTGTCAGCTTTTCCTTTGCTTAAACTACGAGTATTTTAAAGCAAATGTTAAATTTGAATCACACAAATACCTCTTCAGTGTGAGATCGGATCAATATCATTCCACGCACCAAAAAGAAATCAAAAAGCAAAACAGAGCGCTATTTATTCACGGAGGACGCGAAAACAGAAGACTTGACACTTAAGGAACTAAAACCGTTTCTTTCACTACAAAAAATCTCATGTGGGGTCATGTGCATGCTTACCGCAAGTACTATCAGAAAAGAAAGGAATTAAAAAGCCAAGAAAAATTATTTGCCTAAGAATCGTAGGATTTAAGCTAAGACGATTAAAAAGGAGTTTCGTTTGAAAATTTGAAGCGATTATTCCTCGAATAACTGAATGTATGAGGATTCGGCCCAAAAACACATTGTTTAGCCGTGAAAGGAGCAAGGTGACAACTGAAGGACCTGTACGTGCTTAAAGTTTAAACGTTCGTCTTGGTTACCTGCCTGGTGAACTTTATTAACCTCAAAGGCGTTTGTTTTTGTTTCCTTTTCTGTTGTTTTCTTTTTTGACAACAAGAATAATAATGCATATTCAAACGATATTATATAAAGAAGAAAAAG
>NC_090879.1:48677856-48692856 GCF_036669935.1 Montipora foliosa
GTCACCTAAGTAAGTTCCTTATCTTTTACTTTCATTACAGGGTTGCCTATGGGCAAAGCCAGTCGAGGTCTGCGTTTAGTTTGTTTGTTTTCTTTTTTTTTTTTCTTTCTTAATTTTTTTTTTTTTTTTTTTCCGTGTCGGTAAAAGTCTTGCCTGTCACTCCCCTGGTAAGTAGTGTCTTTGTGTATAGAGCCTTCTGCCCGTATTTTCTTAGGATCGAGAGGGTAGTGGAACTGCGTAGATTTCTCTTGTGGACACAGTAGAATCATTAACTTAGCCTGCAATGGCGTCGAAAGTCATGCAACGCGAATGGCGTTTTAGTGGATCCTTAAACAAAATATACCCTTATGGAGCTCAATAATGGAAAGTCAGTTGGATAAACTAGGCATGAATCTCAAAAGCGACGAGTACTGGACTTCGACAACAATCTATCGCCCGTCGAGACGAAATCAAAGTGAGCAGTATTTACCTGAAGTACATGGTAATTTGACACAATTGAGTTTCTTGTCTTCACGCACGCAATGAAATAGGAAGAGGTTTTCGCCTCTAAGAGCAAATATGTTGTTTGTTTCAATAAAATTTTCGCTGGAAAAGGATTCTGTGGTATTTTCTGCCTTTGTGAATTATAATATCATGTTGTGTATTGAATTTTCGAGCTTAGGGTTCAAATGTGATATGGGAGAAGTTTTTTAGTATTGCTCTGTAAGCAGGAAGGGTTCACAGGCCTGTTGGAAGCGTGCTTGAGTTTCAACAAAATGAGGCCCAAAATCAGTGAAAACTTGTGACGCAGATGAATAATAAAGTAGCTGCTATTTCCAAAATGATGGAATTACCTGGTGATAAATAACGTCGCACGTGTCTTGGAGAGTAAATTTTGACTTTGCATAAACAAGAGTTGGGCGATTGTCATCTTTGTTTTGACTTCGCTCATTTCATTGTCAAACTTTATAACACTTGACAGAAAAAGAAACTTACAAAAACCCGGTATCTTGCCATCATTTGACACAGATGCTTCACTGTTTGGCGAGTAAACATGCCGCGGTAACTTAATCACGGCACCCGGTGAATTCCGGCCATGTCACTTTCGATTTTGCAATTTACTTAAACGTAGCAAAAATCTCCCAAAATGTTTGTCGCTGATCGTAACTTTTTATATTCTATATTCACGGTTCAAAATTAATGTTGTTTTCATGTCGTAAATATTTTATTCTCGATCGACCGTCCGGGAAACTTCCTTCTGCTCTTTCTGAAAACTGTGTATCAATAGTTATTTGCTTTTTCATCGATATTTGTTTTGAATAAAGCAAGCTAACAGAATCTGTACCTTGCTGAGTTCGCATTTGTTAGCGTTAATAGTATTTTCGGTCAGATGTTTCTGTTTTTTTATGAGGGGTTTATTGTTTTGGTCTCCCATCCCAACACTAACCCCGCGAAACAAGGCTTGACTTCAGTGAAGTTTAGTATTACAAAGTTTTCGGATGCTCATAGGGCACACTTGTGGTGAAAAGAAGTTGTGAGGGAACTTGAAAATTATCAACATGTCAGCCCAGAAGCCAATGTTTCTCGCTTCTCTTTTATTTGTTATTCTTCAGAGACTGGAATGCTGAATTTCAATGCCACACAATTCAGTGCCTTCTGATTTTCTGTAGCACGTACCACAGGCAAGCCAGTGTATGCTTCACAGAAGCATCTAGTTTTTCTTTTTTTTTAGTTTTTTTTTTTTTTCCGTGTCGGTAAAAGTCTTGCCTGTCACTCCCCTGGTAAGTGGTGTCTTTGTGCATAGAGCCTTCTGCGTGTATTTTCTTAGGATCGAGAGGGTAGTGGAACTGCGTAGATTTCTCTGGTGGACACAGTAGAATCATTAACTTAGCCTGCAATGGCGTCGAAAGTCATGTAACGCGAATGGCGTTTTAGTGGATCCTTAAACAAAATATACCCTTATGGAGCTCAATAATGGAAAGTCAGTCGGATAAACTGGGTAGGAATCTCAAAAGTGACGAGTACTGGACTTCGAAAACAATCAATCGCCCGTCGAGACGAAAAGGATTCTGTGGTATTTTCTGCCTTTGTGAATTATAATATCATGTTGTGTATTGAATTTTCGAGCTTAAGGTTGAAATGTGATATGGGAGAAGTTTTTTAGTATTGCTCTGTAAGCAGGAAGGGTTCACAGGCCTGTTGGAAGCGTGCTTGAGTTTCAACAAAATGAGCCCCAAAATCAGTGAAAACTTGTGACGCAGATGAATAATAAAGTAGCTGCTATTGCCAAAATGATGGAATTACCTGGTGATAGATGATAACGTCGTACGCGTCTTGGAGAGTAAATTTTGACTTTGTATAAACAAGAGTTGGGCGATTGTGATCTTTGTTTTGACTTCGCTCATTTCATTGTCAAACTTTATACCACTTGACAGAAAAAGAAACTTACAAAAACCCGGTATCTTTCCATCATTTGACATAGATGCTTCACTGTTTGGCGAGTAAACATGCCGCGGTAACTTAATCACGGCGCCCGCTGAATTCCGGCCATATCACTTTCGATTTTGCAATTTACTTGAACGTAGCAACAATCGCCCAAAATGTTTATCGCTGATCGTAACTTTTTATATTCGATATTCACGGTTCAAAATTAATGTTGTTTTCATGTCGTAAATATTTCATTCTCGATCGACCGTCCCGGAAACTTCCTTCTGCTCTTTCTAAAAATTTTGTATCAATAGTTATTTGCTTTTTCATCAATATTTGTTTTGCATAAAGCAAGCTAACAAAATCTGTACCTTGCTGAGTTCGCATTTGTTAGCGTTAATAGTATTTTCGGTCAGATGCTTCTGTTTTTATGAGGGGTTTATTGTTTTGGTCTCCCATCCGAAAACTAACCCCGCTCAACAGGGCTTGACTTCAGTGAAGTTCGTATTACAAAGCTGTCAGATGCTCAGAGGGCACACTTGTGGTGCAAAGAAGTTGTGAGGCAACTTGAAAATTATCAACATGTCAGCCCAGAAGCCAATGTTTCTCGCTTGTCTTTTATTTGTTATCCTTCAGAGACTGGAATGCTGTATTTCAATACCACACAATTCAGTGCCTTCTGATTTTCTGTAGCACGTACCACAGGCAACCCAGTGTATGCTTCACGGAAGCATCTCGTTTGTTATTCTTCAGAGACTGGAATGCTGTATTTCAATACCACACAATTCAGTGCCTTCTGATTTTCTGTAGCACGTACCACAGGCAAGCCAGTGTATGCTTCACAGAAGCATCTAGTTACTGGATTGCCTATGGGCAAACCCAGTCGAGGTCTGCGTTTAGTTTTTTTTTTTTTTTTTTTTTTTTTTCCGTGTCGGTAAAAGTCTTGCCTGTCACTCCCCTGGTAAGTGGTGTCTTTGTGTATAGAGCCTTCTGCGCGTATTTTCTTAGGATCGAGAGGGTAGTGGAACTGCGTAGATTTCTCTGGTGGACACAGTAGAATCATTAACTTAGCCTGCAATGGCGTCGAAAGTCATGCAACGCGAATGGCGTTTTAGTGGATCCTTAAACAAAATATACCCTTATGGAGCTCAATAATGGAAAGTCAGTTGGATATACTAGGCATGAATCTCAAAAGCGACGAGTACTGGACTTCGACAACAATCTATCGCCCGAAATCAATCTATCGACGAAATCAAAGTGAGCAGTATTTACCTGAAGTACTAGTGCATGGTAATTTGACACAATTGAGTTTCTTGTCTTCACGCACGCAATGAAATAGGAAGAGGTTTTCGCCTCTAAGAGCAAATATGTTGTTTGTTTCAATAAAATTTTCGCTGGAAAAGGATTCTGTGGTATTTTCTGCCTTTGTGAATTATAATATCATGTTGTGTATTGAATTTTCGAGCTTAAGGTTCAAATGTGATATGGGAGAAGTTTTTTAGTATTGCTCTGTAAGCAGGAAGGGTTCACAGACCTGTTGGAAGCGTGCTTGAGTTTCAACAAAATGAGGCCCAAAATCAGTGAAAACTTGTGACGCAGATGAATAATAAAGTAGCTGCTATTTCCAAAATGATGGAATTACCTGGTGATAAATAACGTCGCACGTGTCTTGGAGAGTAAATTTTGACTTTGCATAAACAAGAGTTGGGCGATTGTCATCTTTGTTTTGACTTCGCTCATTTCATTGTCAAACTTTATAACACTTGACAGAAAAAGAAACTTACAAAAACCCGGTATCATGCCATCATTTGACACAGATGCTTCACTGTTTGGCGAGTAAACATGCCGCGGTAACTTAATCACGGCGCCCGCTGAATTCCGGCCATATCACTTTCGATTTTGCAATTTACTTGAACGTAGCAAAAATCTCCCAAAATGTTTGTCGCTGATCGTAACTTTTTATATTCTATATTCACGGTTCAAAATTAACAGGTGGGTTCATACCAGCGGAGTAAGTACACCTTAAGTATACCCGAGCTCAAGATCATGACTAAAACACCACACGAGTACATACGGGTAACATACGAGTAACATACGAGTAACATACGGAACATACGGATACATACGAAAACATACGACTGACATACGACTGACATACGAGTAACATACGAGTAACATACGGATACATACGATCAACATACGGATACATACGAATACATACCAGTAATACGAATGTTTTTCTCATAAAGGAAGCTCTAATTATAAGCCTTGCAAGCATTTTTCACGTCAGCAAACACGTACCCGGCTCAGTTTGAGGAAGGGGGGGTGGTGTTGATAGACCCTCCAAGGCTTTCGTTAAATTTAGTCACAGTAAAATAAATTCATATGGAGTGGAAAACCCTTAAGGCGGCGAAAGACGAGATACAAAAACCCTCAAGCTGTGGCGCAACATTGTTTCGTTGCAAGTTCTGGTCGATGTTTCGCGTTTTTCACTTTGCGTGATCAACTTGACCCGCAAGAAAAACATTTGTTGCGGGTTAAAGAAATGCAGGGCTCTGAGTGGTTGATTTGCTAGTACAAGAGCACATTTGTTGCGCGACAAGTTGTGAGCTTGATGAAAAACGAGCAACAAAGCCAAAATTTGTATAGATCTGCGCTCTACTTTTCGCAATAACTTTCTTCAACCCGCAACAAATGTTTTTGTTGCGCAACAAGTTGATCATGCAAGGTGAAAAACGGGAGAAATCGACCCAAACTTGCAACGAAATCATGTTTCGCGCCAAGTTTAGGGTTTTTGTATCTCGTATTTCGCCGCCTTTAGCTTGCGCAACAAGATGACAGTATATTTTGGATGTTGCTCTCGTAGATGATTGACTGTCAGGCCAGTTTACATTTAAGACACGTAAGGAAGTCAGAGCAGGTCTGTCATAATCTTTTACCCCATTTAAGCTTTCTGGCTTGATTTTGCACTGATTTTTTGCACTGATTTATCATAGGCAACTTAAGCTGAAATAGTGAAATCAAGATGGCGGATCTGATGACGTCACACGACATAAGCGACATCCAAAATATATTGTCATCTTGTAGCGCAAGCTAAGGGTTTTGCACTCCTTGTGAATTTATTTTACTGTGACTAAATTTAACGAAAGCCTTGAGGGGGTTGATCAACACCCTCTCCCTCCCCCCTCAAACTGAGCCGGGTACGTGTTTGCTGGCGTGAAAAATGCCTGGAAGGCCTATAATTAGAGCTTCCTTTATGAGAAAAACATTCGTATTACTCGTATGTATTCGTATGTATCCGTATGTTAGTCGTATGTATCCGTATGTTACTCGTATGTTAGTCGTATGTTAGTCGTATGTTAGTCGTATGTATTCGTATGTATCCGTATGTTCCGTATGTTACTCGTATGTTACTCGTATGTTACCCGTATGTACTCGTGTGGTGTTTTAGCCAAGTTGTTATCATCAATTAACACGGGATTAATCGATCTTTCTTATCCCAATGGATACAAAGAGGGCACGTGGCCTCGCGAAAGGAGTCGTGACTAGGAAGATTAACGAAATTACCGATCTAATGACTGATGAAAACAATGTCGATGAAGTAAACAGGAAAACAAACGAACTGAAAGAAGCATTTGACAAATTTGAAGCCGCGCATAGGACATTTCATAGCCAACTGACGGAAAGAGAGGCCATCGAGGAGTCGACATCGTATTATGACTCGGTATTCGACCAGGTAGAACACATGCAAGAAATTGTAGACGTGTGGCTCACGGGGATCGAAACGACAAGGCTAACAAACTCTTTCCAGGTGCAAGTTAAACCAGAGGACAGTGTGTCAAACGTTGGCACACGTTCTCTCGTGTCTCGAGCATCACGCTCTTCACGCTCGTCGCAAACGTCACGCTCTTCGTCCCGCTAGTGCTAGAGCAAAGGCCGCAGCTAGAAAGGCCATTTTAGAAGCAGAAGCTGCTACGCTTAAGCGATTGCACCAAATTGAAGAAGACGAGTTAAAACTGCGACAGCGCAAAACCAAGTTAAAATTCGAAACTGAACAGGCGAAGGCAGAAGCCGAAGAACTCGTTTATGCGCAAGCGGTAGAAAGAGAAATTGCCGCGAGCTATTTTCCAATAGAAGAACCGCAGGCGGAATTTTCTGCTGATCCAGTGCCGGCTCCCAATGGAATCGAAATGGTTCTGAAAGGAGATAAGGTCGCACCTATAGCTAACGACATTGGATCAGAGAACCTCCCAGAACAGTCCACCCCCCTTAACCCTACTTTGAAGTCTGTTGCAAAATCAGAGGAACCGGCAAGGCGGTTTAATCCAGAAGCCTCCGCATGGCGAAAGAAATGCGTGGAAGAGCCAACACCTGGCCAAAACTCTGTACCTCAGGCCACCTCAGTTACTCCACCAAAGGGTGATATTCAGCTCTTAATTCACCAGCAACAAGAAGCTATTATGGCATTAACTCTACCGCAACCTGAAGTTCCTGTGTTCTCCAGCGACCCCATCGGGTACTGCGAATTCGTTCGCGCCTTCGAAAACCTTGTGGAACGAAAAACCTCAAGCGCTAGCTCAAGACTTTATTATCTTCTGCAATACACTAGTGGTTCTGTCCAAGATCTTGTGCGAAGCTGTCTAACAATGCCTGATGACATTGGCTATAATGAAGCTAAGAGGCTATTGGCAGAGCGATATGGGCAACCATACAATATTGCCACTGCGTACGTGGACCGCGTAATTAATGGTGCACCAATCCGTGTTGAAGATGGTCCTTCGCTACAGAAATTCTCTATACTATTGACCAGCTGTAGAAATACCCTCAAGGAAATTGGCTACCTGAACCGTCTTGAAAACCCTGACAGTCTGAGGAAAAACGTAGAGCGGTTGCCTTATCCACTGAGGCTGAAATGGCGTGATCTTGTGGATACAATCTCCCAGAAGGAAAAGAGGGATCCCAACCTGAAAGACATATCGGAGTTTGTGGAAGCAAGATCAAGAGCAGCCAACCACCCCATTTTTGGTAAGGTCCAAAGCGAACAGAGACCGTCCTTTAACTCCAGGGCAAGCACGAGAAACAGACGAGACGGTAAATCTTTCACCACACAGGGACTAGAGCAACCCTTCCCACAGCGACCAAACAATAAAGAAGAAAGAAAGGAATTTAAGTGCCCCTCTTGTAAAAGAAACCACTGGCTGTCACAATGTGATGAGTTCAAGAAGTTAAGTTTAGGCGACCGCTACCAGTTCGTTCGTGCGAATAAGCTATGCGTTAATTGTCTAGTTCCTGGTCATTTTGTTCAAGACTGTCCAAAACGGAACTTTTGTCGTATTCAAGGGTGTACAAAGAAGCATTCAACTTATCTACACGTGAAAGAAACGCCACCAAGTCAGAACGAGAAAGAAGGTCAAAACGAACCACCAACAACTCCAAATGCAGCACAACCGAGTAACAGCTACTTAAACGTGAACACATCTCAAGTGACCAGCGGTTTTGTGATAGGATTATCGATAGTTCCAGTGAAGGTTAAAGTAAAGGGTGGCAGTAAGAAAGTGCTAACGTATGCATTCCTGGATACAGGCTCAAACACGTCGCTCTGTACAGAAGATCTTCTCAGAAAACTCGGCACCAAAGGGAAGAAAACGTCCCTCTCCCTCACAACCATGCAAACGTCTAGCCAGTCAATCGAGTGTTCTCTTGTGAATCTGGAAGTATCGGATCTCATCGAGCAAAACCAAATCGAGCTACCAATGGTGTATTCTACGCCCAGCCTCCCGGTCTCAAATGACACCATCGGAACGCAAGAAGATGTAAACCGCTGGCCACACTTGGAGGCAATTAAAATGCAAAGTATAGAATCGGAAGTCGGTCTTCTCATTGGAAGTGATGCTCCTCAAGTGCTTCAACCGAAAGAGTTTAGAGAAAGCAAAGACGGCGGTCCTTTTGCAACACGAACAATTTTCGGATGGGTATTAAATGGTCCCCTAGGCAGAAAAGAAAGCAAGGCTCCTACTGCAAACTTCCTCGATACAAGCGCCAAGCTAAGCAAACAATTTGAAGATTTCTGCAACTTAGAATTCAACGACTCCAGCTACGAGCCTCAAGCTTGCATGTCACAAAACGACCGAAAAGTGTTACACATCATGGAAGGCTCAGCAAAACTTTCAAATGGCCACTATGAAATTGCCTTACCTTGGAAGAATGATCCACCACTTCTAATGAACAACAAATCACAAGCACGACAGAGACTACACCCACTGAAGAAACGTCTTCATAGAGATTTAGCTTTACACAAAAAGTACAGAGACTTCATGGATGATCTGATTAACAAGGGCTACGCAAGAAAGGTTAGCAAGGAAAATCTGGACTACTCAAACGTATGGCATTTGCCACATCACGCTGTGTTTCATCCCCAGAAACCTGACAAGGTCCGCGTCGTATTCGACTGTTCAGCCAAATTCCAGGGTACTTCTTTAAATGACCAGCTGCTACAGGGGCCGGATTTGACAAATACGCTTGTCGGTGTATTAACACGGTTCCGGCAAGAGCAAATCGCTTTCATGTCTGACATTGAGGCTATGTTTTATCAGGTTCAAGTGCCCCCTCGAGACTGCGACTATCTGCGATTTTTGTGGTGGCCAGACGGCGATCTGAACAAAGACCCTGAAGAGTACCAAAGTTAGTTCATCTGTTCAGTGGTGCCTCGTCCCCGAGCTGCGCAAATTTCGCCTTGAAGAAAACTGCAGAAGATAATAAGGCAGCCTTTGATGCAATCACAGTAGAGACTGTTAAACGAAACTTCTACGTCGATGATTGTCTAAAATCCGTCGCCACAAATCCTGGAGCTATTCGTCTGGTGGGAGAACTCCGTGAAATGCTATCCAAGGGAGGATTTCGTCTCACTAAATTGATATCGAATTAAAGAGACGTAATCAGCTGCGTTCCCGAAATTGAAAGAGCACCATCGGTTAAGAATCTCGACTTAAGCAACAATCTAGCACTCACTGAAAGAGCTCTTGGCGTCCAATGGAATGTACAGAAGGATACATTCAGCTACAAAATCGCTGGAAAAGATAGACCGATCACAAGGAGAGGAATTCTGTCCATCATTTGCTCGGTGTACGACCCTCTTGGCTTTGTTTCACCATGCATACTACCCGCTAAAGCAATTCAACAAAACTTGTGTCTCAAGGGCCTCGGATGGGATGATCAGATTCCTGAACCCTGCAAGCAAAAATGGCAAACATGGCTGAAGGAAGTCCCCAAACTGGAACAGTTTGAGATTCCGCGATGCTTTCAACGGTCAAACTGCTCAGACATACAACGATGCGAGCTCCACCATTTCTCCGATGCATCTAGCCAAGGCTATGGAGCTGTCTCATATCTTCGCCAAATCGATATACATGGTGAAGTTCACTGTTCGCTAATTATGGCAAAGTCCAGATTGGCCCCTCTCAAGGCAATGACGATCCCACGAATGGAGTTGTCAGCGGGAGTCTTAGCAACAAGGCTGGACCGCATGATCAAACAAGAGGTTGACATGGCTGTTCACAGCTCTACGTTTTGGACTGACAGCACATGCGTTCTTCGCTATATAGAGAACAAAGATAAGAGATTTCAGATCTTTGTTGCCAACCGCGTGTCGGCCATTTTAGACCAGTCTACAGCTGCGCAGTGGAGATACGTTGAAAGTACGCTCAACCCGGCTGACGAAGCATCCAGAGGAATGACAGTAGATGAGCTGTTAATGAATGAACGCTGGAAGCACGGACCACCGTTCCTGAAGAAAGCGGAGCAGTCATGGCCACAAAGACCGGAGAACCTGGGCGAGATCCCTGATAACGACCCAGAAGTGAAGAAGGGAGTCGAAACATTTGCAAACAAAGCAAGCGTCTCCTGCGATTACATTGGCAATGCAATGGAAAATATTTCGTCATGGTCCCGGCTTAAGAAGATTATAGCATGGGTGTTGCGCTACAAGAATATTTTGCGAAACCGAAGTCAGAACAGCAACACAAACAAAACCATCCAGCTCCAATCCGATGATAGTATCATTTCTCTATCTAAGCAAACCTTCAAGGATGAGTTGGCTAGTCTAAGTGGCGTCGGCAACGACACTCGAGAAACAGCAAACCAGAACAACCTTAAGAAGAACAGCAGCATTTACAAACTAGACCCAGTCTTGGAAAATGGACTTCTCCGTGTAGGAGGACGATTGGAACACGCACCAATAGAAAATGACGCCAAACATCCCATTATTCTTCCAAAGAGACACCATGTTACTAAGCTGATTATTGAATACTTCCATCGCGCTTCAGCCCACTCTGGAATCGAGTACACTCTATCACTTATCAGGCAAAGGTATTGGATCTTGGGAGCACGATCTAATGTCCGCAACATTATCAACACGTGTTTCAGCTGTCGGCGCCGCCAAGCTCCCGTAATGCAACAGAAAATGGCCAATTTGCCGCAAGATCGTGTCACGCCTTCAAAGCCACCATTTACGTATGTAGGCGTAGATTTGTTTGGTCCCTTCCCAGTGCGCCGCGGACAAACAACCGCTAAGAGGTACGGCGCTTTGTTTACGTGCCTCACGATAAGAGCTGTCCACATCGAGATTGTTCACTCTATGGATACAGAATCGTTCATCAACGCCCTTCGACGCTTCATCGCGAGAAGAGGAAGGCCAGAGGAAATAAGATCCGACAACGGAGGAAACTTCGTTAAAGGCGAGAAAGAGCTACGGAAGGCGCTCCAAGAATGGAACCAGAACCAGATCCATGAATTTCTCTTGCAGCAAGAAATTAAATGGACATTCAATCCACCGGCTGCTTCACACCACGGCGGAGTGTGGGAGAGATGCATTTGAACTGTAAGGAAAGTTATGAAAGCATTGCTGAAACAACAGGTCTAAGTACACTGATGTGCGAAGTTGAGTCGATAGTGAATGGCAGACCAATAACCAAAGTGTCTGACGATGTGAAGGATCTCAACGCGCTAACACCTAACCATCTTCTGCTTCTCCGAGCTGGAGCAACAATCCCTCCAGGGGTGTTCTCTAAGAATGACAATTACAGCTGTCGCAGATGGCGCCAAGTTCAATACCTCAGCAACGTGTTCTGGCGCCGCTGGACCAGAGAATATCTTCCATCCCTACAGCAACGCCAAAGATGGACCAAGTTACAGTCAAACCTAGCAGTTAATGATATCGTCCTTCTACTAGACGAAAACCTACCGCGTAGTGTATGGCCGCTAGGACGAGTGCTCGAAGTTTACCACAATCGGAAGGATGGGCTAGTACGCTCTGCTAAAGTCAAGACCAGGACCTCTGAGTTAGTGCGACCCATAGACAAGATTGTTCTACTGGAGACTGCGGAGATTTTAAGCAAGAGTTAGCAACTAAGAATATTATCATAATGGACACGTAGTGATTAGTATGAACATTTATAGTTTAGTAATCAATAGAGTTTGCGTTTCAAACCTGTTATGGTTATTTAGTAAAGGCTCCTATCGCCTTTAAGGGGCCGGAATGTTAGTTTTGAAACGCTCCCTGATTTTAAGACAATTTCTAGTAACAATCAATAGCTTTGGTTTCAGTAGAACGTGCTCAAATGTATTACGCATCGGTTAGGAATTTGCAGTTTCATGCTTACTCAAAGCTAAATTCGTGTAGGAAATGAAGCAACACTTCTAAGATGTAGTTTACACGTTTCAAGTAACGCCCTAGGCATAATCACGTATGCGCGCGTATAAAAAGCGACTCGTAACAACCGTAATCGTTAGTTAGTTATTCCGCAACCGCTACGATCAGAGGATCAATCGGCTATAGGCTACCATTTGACTATTATTGAGTTATACTCTCTGCTGTCGTCTGTGCGAGTCGTCACCAAAGTAAGTTCCTTATCTTTTACTTTCATTGTTATTACTGCCAGCGACTAGTTTTCAATGTTCAAGTGTTGTCACGCTACGAAACCAATTGTCTGATGTTTACCAAATTATTGTTATCGTGATCAAGATACGTTCGATGCTAGTAGTTTTAGTTCTGTTATTTCTACTATTCCGGTACTTTGGATGAAATGTTCTCAGCATTCTTTTTATGCTACGAGTTGTTAGTTATGTCTATTAGTCTTTCTGAAACCGCCCTTTTTTGTCGGCCGGTTAAGTACCGATTATTATGTCTGTTATATGCCTATGTAGCTAACGCTTTATCTTAGCTGTATTGTATTTAATTATCGTTTTCAGTTCGAACCTACGCTACACTACACTACATTATACTACCTTGTTCTACTCATTTGTGCCGCATCTACGAACTTTACTACCATCAAGTTTATTTCATCAGTTATTCTGGGAACTGTTTTGTTACCGTAATTCACCTCCTATCATCACCGTCTTCACTAGTTTGTCTCGAGAACTTTGAACTGTGATTAAACGTGATTTTAATCATTCTGCAAACTGAGTTCGAATTGTCTATCGCCTCGCATATCGCCACCCCTGTAATTGTTAAGTTTCTGAGTATGACGCAACCTTAGGATCTTGGCATTTACAGAAGCTGGCTGGGTTGTACGGGTGTTATTAGTTTATTTCACTGATTAAAAGACGGTCTGGCGAGGCAAGATTAAATTGTAGTCTCCTTGGTTGTATGACAGCCTTGTCAATCATTATTTCGCTATTTAAATATTTTGTGTGAACTCAAATGAATATTAAATTTTCGATGGACAAGCCCGAGGCTTCGAATGAGCACAGTTTTCTTGGTTCCAGTTAAAAGTCACACCAGGTATGCCTAACCTTTCCCTTGGTGACAGTGAAACAACACCGTAGGCTTAAACTAAGGGAACTACAGCAGCTTAGAGCATAGACTTCAGGCCCAATTGTAGAAAAGCCTTAGAAGCTTCATTTTACATCTCCCTCCGACAGAGCTTTTAGTCTTTATAAAAGTTACCCCAACTGAGCCTGTGTTCTATGCTGCTCATGAAACTGATGGAAGATTTCATACAACATGTCAAAGCACATTCTGTTGTTTCTGTTGTATTCGAAACAAACTATCTGACAAACTTTACTAAGTTTGTATATAAAAAAAAAACTTTATTTACAAACATTGCAGAGAATAATAAAAATTCAAATGAAGTAACTATTGTTAAAACTAGTGTAAAATTTCATATGCCACATGTTAAAGCACATTCTGTTGTTTCTGTTGTATTCAAAACAAACTTTCTTTCTTTCTGTCACCTAGGCGTAACGCTTGCTAGCAATTTATCTTGGAAACCGCATATTTTTAATGTTTATGAGAGAGCTTGCAAGAGAGCGGATTAAGTTAAAGGGTTTAAAATTCAAACTTAGTAGAAACGCTCTCGAGAGGCTCTATAAATCTCTCGTTCGCCCTGTAATGGAGCATGCAGATCTGGTTTGGGATGGATGCACTGAAAAAGAATGTGATATCCTCAAACATGTGCAACTCGAGGCTGCGAAAATTGCCACCGGGGCTATTAAAGGAACTGGTGAGCATCGCATTGCGCTGGGAAGAAATGATGTCGAGAAGGCCTGTTCATAAAGTGGTACTTTATTACGAGATTGTAAACAACCTTTGTCCTAACTATCCGCTTAAAAATAAGCTCGGGTTTTGCACTATGGTTTAACAGTAGTGTTAGCCCTTATTTGATTTTTTAAATGTTTCTGAAGGAAAACATGCAAAGATTAGTAAAAACTGTTGTGTAATCGTTTGATTGGTTGGACAAAAAATCATGGCACAAACTTCCTCGGGAAAGCTCCTGAATACTTCTTGTTTTTCTAGAAATATCACACGATATGTGCAAACAAGTGCCGTTCTTTAAAAATTTCTCAAAAGAAGTCGGAAATGAGTGAGTAATACTAATAGCGGAGCTCCATACGCATAGGAACCCATGAGTTGCATTTCTTATGGTAATCTTGACCAGCGGTATTACTCGTGCAGGTGGGCGCGTACGCACGACGACGACGACGACGACGACGACGACGAAGTAGCCCAATAATACATATTAGTATAATTACATAGGTGATTATTGAAAATTCTCTGCGCTGATTGGTTGCCGTTGAGGTGACTATTACGCCATAATCACCTTGTCGAGTGGTCTATAGGAGGATATGTCGTTCAGTTGTAGGCATGCATTGATGTACCAGTTTCTGTCTATGACAACTGTGGCTGGTCCTTTGTATGCTGATTTAATAATGATGTCGTTACGTTTCCTGTTTGTTTTGAGGGCATCTCGTTCGCGTTTGGTCAAATTTTCACATACGGTCGAGGACGTGATGTTGATAATGTCATCAGGCTGTAGACTTAACTGATTAGAGTGTAATTGTGAAGTGCTAGTTTTGTACCCCATATGAACCATTTGAGCTTTAGCCCTACTAATGGAAATGGGCCCACACAAGGACAGAGAAAAACTCTGAACAGGGTGGGAATTGAACCCACGACCTTCGGATTAGATCACCGCTGCTCTACCGACTGAGCTACAAGGTCTGACGGGAACAGGCTGTTTTCTATAGAAAAGCAGGTCATTTTCTGTAGACGAGTTCACGCTCTTTAGTGCATCATGGGTAATCAGGGCAAGACGGAGA